>NW_021220312.1:0-516 GCF_002162155.2 Triticum dicoccoides
GTAACAGGACGACTTGGAGTTGTACCTTGACCTTATGACAACTAGAACCGGATACTTAATAAAACACACCCTTCCAAGTTCCACAGACAACCCGGTGATCACTTTTCTACAGGGCGACGAGGAGAGGATCGCCGGGTAGGATTATGCTATGCGATGCTGCTTGGAGATGCTACTTGGAGATGCTACTTGGAGGACTACAATCTACTCTCTTCTATATGCTGCAAGACGGAGGCTACCAGAAGCGTAGTCTTCGACAGGATTAGCTATCCCCCCTCTTATTCTGGCATTCTGCAGTTCAGTCCACCGATATGGCCTCCTTACACATATACCCATGCATATGTAGTGTAGTTCCTTGCTTGCGAGTACTTTGGATGAGTACTCACGGTTGCTTTCTCCCCCCTTTTCCCCTTTCCTTTCTTCCTGGTTGTCGCAACCAGATGCTGGAGTCCAGGAGCCAGACGCCACCGTCGACGACGACCCCTACTACACCGGAGGTGCCTACTACTACGTGCTGCC
>NW_021220313.1:0-1491 GCF_002162155.2 Triticum dicoccoides
ATGAAGATGATGAGGACCCACTTCATGAAGCCATCGTAGCTCAAAGAACAAGGCTGAGTGAGGAGGAGGTGTCCAACCTGTGGGACATAATTCCGTCACGTGCTGACTTTGTCGGGGTGCCATTCGTGACCCGCTTGACAAATACCATGGTTGATCGACATGATATGGTATGTTATACTTACAAATGCAAATTAATAGTGTGAATTACTTAGTGTACAGTCCAATGATATGGTATGTTGTGTGGAATCTAGTCGATGATATATATGTTTTAGTGTAGAGTTCGATCACATGCTTATTAATTGATATGTTTTTCTTATTCAGAAATTGGCAAAGAGCATATCTGTGAGTTATGGTATCGAGCCTAATGAAGAAGGCTCAGCTGGACTACGCCTTACTGCAAGGGGCTCCGTCACAACCTATACTTACCGCGTGGACACGGACGGTCGCACACACTTAAGCTCGGTTGGGTGGAAGAAATTCCTCGATGGCAAGAATCTTCGTGTTGGACAGGCCATCCTAATTACTATCAGGAACACCAACCGCCCAGGCTTGGGGATGATGATTGTCTTTGATATCATCTAGAACTACATATGTGTGTGTGGCTATATCATCTAGAACTACATATGTGTGTGTGGCTATATCATCTAGAACTACATATGATGATCGTCGTCGATATCATCTAGAACTACATGTGATGATGGCCGTTGATATGACCATGTACTGCTTGAGGATGCATGTTGGCTATGCATGAAATTGTTATCTAGTACTCCCTTCGTTCCAAATTACTCGTCGTGGTTTGAACTAAAACCACGATGAGTAATTTGGAACGAAGGGAGTACTACCATACCTAGTAATGGTTTATGAATTTGATATCTACTAGCAGTACCTAGTATCTAGTATCTGAAAGGAGAACTGAAAGTGAAAGGAGAACTGAAAGGGAATGGGGCAGTGGGAAAATGATGAAAGATATAGCAGTAGCGAGGGATGATGAAATCGCTAGAGCTAGTTAATAGTAGCGCGTTCACAAAAAGCGCTACTGATATCGTCAACAGTAGTAGCGCGGGTTGGGGCCGCGCTACTACTACGAGTTAGCTGTAGCGCCTTATTAGTAGCGCGGCCACCCGTGCTGCTGCTAGCCTGAAAACCCACGCTGCTGCTAGCCTTTTCCCTAGTAGTGTTGGGATGTAAATAGGAGTGGTCAACGGCGTCTGAATCCGCCTCAGAACAGATATCTTCCTCTGGATTACAATCTGGAGAGGGGTGGGGAGGGTTTGCCATTGAACCCACCATATGGAGCGATGTCTGCATGACATTGTATTGCCGCGCAAAACTCTTCTCTTTTTCTCTACATGTTCAGCATGACTGTGTACAATATCTGACATGCATACGAAAAAATATGGTGAGATTATGTAAGGAGAGCATGCAGAAATTTAAAGTGATGGTAACAACCAGTGGATGGATCCAAAAATAATGATAGCAGGCTGATGAATG
>NW_021220314.1:0-465 GCF_002162155.2 Triticum dicoccoides
CATGCCTTTTGTTCTTATGTTGAGGTGTTGTAGCATGTTGTTTTGATGCTTGCAATATGCCTAGTTGCTGTTTTGGACAGCTTGTCCTTTAAACTTGTATAGAGTGTATGTGTTAAACTGTTGCTCCGTTTTGAGTGTGCTCTATATGAAACTTGCTTGATTTTGCATGAAGTTCCATACTATCATGTTGCATCCTTGTTTTGAGGTGTTTGCTTGATGTTTGGATGTGTTTTGCATCAATGCCATGTTTAACTTGTTTTGCTCATATCTTCTAGGCCGTAGCTCCGAACTAAATGAACTTTATATGTAACTTGACTAGAATTTTGTGTAGATCATTTTTGTTCATCTTAACTTGCTGTTTAACAACTTGAACATAAGGTTTATTCAGATTTGGACCAATTTCGAAACTTGCATATGAGGACTTACCGGAATTATTATATGTTGTTTCCGCCCTCATTTAAACTT
>NW_021220315.1:0-2442 GCF_002162155.2 Triticum dicoccoides
GGAAGTCCAGTAATATGGAAAATTCTGATGAGTTGTTGTTGAGCCCGTCAGCAGCATTTTTGTCTCCCCCATGATTCATGTTGAACATCAACCTAGTGTTGAAAACCTTGTAAGCAATGCCTTCGTGTTCCGTTCATGAAGCTTATCCTTGGATGAAAGAAGTGACTTTCTCCAAGTTCACGTGCATTAGGTGTAAGTTGCCGCCATGAATTTGAGAAAGGTTTGTTTTGTTTCCCTTGGAATCATCCCAAATCAGTCATGCATACGTACGAAGTATCCCAAACCTTTTTTTTAATTTTTTTGCATCTAGATCTTGAAAGCCCCGTAACTTTTTTTGTTTTAGATTTTTGGGGATTTTGAAAATGTTTAACGGGGTTCCCCCAGTTAAATTCGGATGTAACTTTTCGAGTAGATGATTTTTCATATATAAAACTTTTTAATCCGAGTTTGTATGCAAAAGTTATGCCCATTTTACAAATTTCCAGAGATATTTTGCAAATAAAGTCGAAATTTATATTTGTAAATTTTCCCAACAACTAGACCACATATGACATGGCAAACTTATTTTCTTTTATTTTTTTGACATTTTTATCATTTTTTTTATTTTTTTTATCTGAAAAGGCGGTCCAGAGGGGGGGGTTTCTTGTAAGCCACCCTTTCTCCATGAATTTGTGTCGGATTCCCTAAGCTAGTTGGTTAAGCTAAACAACAACTTGGAGAGTTGGAAGATAAAAGCTTGTCTGACTTAGTTCATGTTAAGGGATATCTTTTGTGCGTGTGTGTGTGTTGAAGAAAGATGATATCTCCATTGATTGGTCTTCGTGATCAGTTGTTGGATCTATTGCCTTGTCAAGACTTTGACTTGAGTATGGGCTATCATCAAGTCAAATCAGAACCAACGATTTTCATAATGTTGTCTTACTCGTGGTTGATCCCTCGAGCATACACCATTACATCTTTTGGTCTGACCATTGCTATCACCGTGTTCACATGATGGTGGAAGTCCAGTAATATGGAAAATTCTGATGAGTTGTTGTTGAGCCCGTCAGCAGCATTTTTGTCTCCCCCATGATTCATGTTGAACATCAACCTAGTGTTGAAAACCTTGTAAGCAATGCCTTCGTGTTCCGTTCATGAAGCTTATCCTTGGATGAATGAAGTGACTTTCTCCAAGTTCACGTGCATTAGGTGTAAGTTGCCGCCATGAATTTGAGAAAGGTTTGTTTTGTTTCCCTTGGAATCATCCCAAATCAGTCATGCATACGTACGAAGTATCCCAAACCTTTTTTTTAATTTTTTTGCATCTAGATCTTGAAAGCCCCGTAACTTTTTTTGTTTTAGATTTTTGGGGATTTTGAAA
Source organism: Triticum dicoccoides (assembly GCF_002162155.2). Classification (NCBI taxonomy): domain Eukaryota; kingdom Viridiplantae; phylum Streptophyta; class Magnoliopsida; order Poales; family Poaceae; genus Triticum; species Triticum dicoccoides. The sequence goes on from NW_021220315.1 coordinate 1,361, forward strand.
ATGTTTAACGGGGTTCCCCCAGTTAAATTCGGCTGTAACTTTTCGAGTAGATGATTTTTCATATATAAAACTTTTTAATCCGAGTTCGTATGCAAAAGTTATGCCCATTTTACAAATTTCCAGAGATATTTTGCAAATAAAGTCGAAATTTATATTTGTAAATTTTCCCAACAACTAGACCACATATGACATGGCAAACTTATTTTCTTTTATTTTTTTGACATTTTTATCATTTTTTTTATTTTTTTTAACTGAAAAGGCGGTCCAGAGGGGGGGGGGGTTTCTTGTAAGCCACCCTTTCTCCATGAATTTGTGTCGAATTCCCTAAGCTAGTTGGTTAAGCTAAACAACAACTTGGAGAGTTGGAAGATAAAAGGTTGTCTGACTTAGTTCATGTTAAGGGATATCTTTTGTGCGTGTGTGTGTGTTGAAGAAAGATGATATCTCCATTGATTGGTCTTCGTGATCAGTTGTTGGACCTATTGCCTTGTCAAGACTTTGACTTGAGTATGGGCTATCGTCAAGTCAAATCAGAACCAACGATTTTTGTAATGTTGTCTTACTCGTGGTTGATCCCTCGAGCATACACCATTACATCTTTTGGTCTGACCATTGCTATCACCGTGTTCTCATGATGGTGGAAGTCCAGTAATATGGAAAATTCTGATGAGTGGTTGTTGAGCCCGTCAGCAGCATTTTTGTCTCCCCCATGATTCATGTTGAACATCAACCTAGTGTTGAAAACCTTGTAAGCAATGCCTTCGTGTTCCGTTCATGAAGCTTATCCTTGGATGAAAGAAGTGACTTTCTCCAAGTTCACGTGCATTAGGTGTAAGTTGCCGCCATGAATTTGAGAAAGGTTTGTTTTGTTTCCCTTGGAATCATCCCAAATCAGTCATGCATACGTACGAAGTATCCCAAACCTTTTTTTTAATTTTTTTGCATCTAGATCTTGAAAGCCCCGTAACTTTTTTTGTTTTAGATTTTTGGGGATTTTGAAAATGTTTAACGGGGTTCCCCCAGTTAAATTCGGATGTAACTTTTCGAGTAGATGATTTTTCATATATAAAACTTTTTAATCC
>NW_021220316.1:0-1307 GCF_002162155.2 Triticum dicoccoides
TGTCTTCCTTCTTGAGCCTGATCGAGTCGAAGGATAATCCAGTGCGCGACCGCCATGAGAAGCTTGACGTTCCCAACCTTCCTCTGCCCCCAGGATTGTAGTGCAGCTCCGGCGTTCCTGAATAGGGCATCGAGCCGTTTGAACGGATCCACAATACCTGGGTCACACCTCCAGGCGTCCGCAATAGCTTGATCGAAGCCGTCCAATTTTGTCCAAAAGATCTCAAATCTGAACCTTCTCTTGGGGCTGCACAGAGCACTGGTGGATATATGCAGGGGTGCGTGATCTGATACGCCCGTAGAGAGAGCCTGGAGTAAGCAGTCCGGATACGTCAGCTCCCAATCCACCGAAACAAGTACACGATCAATCTTACTCATCATAGGGCTATCCCTCTCGTTGGACCAAGTGTATTTACGACGGTGCATATAGATTTCCTTCAACTCATTGTCATCCACGAAGCTCCTGAAGTTATTCATGGTGGTTCTGTTTAGGTTCGCATTATTCTTCTCATTCGCCCGCAAGATCATGTTGAAGTCTCCCATGGCAGCCCATTGTCCAGGGCACTCCGCCCTTCTTGCCCTGAGCTCATTCAGGAACGCAAGCTTCTCCTCGTCCCCTTGCGGCCCGTAGACCCCAATAATCCACCAGTTGTTGCCCTCCTTGGTGTTCACCCTACCAGTTATGCAGTGTGTGTCAAGCACCACATTGTCCACCATTAGCACTGTGGTATCCCATGCTAACAGGATGCCACCTCTAGTCTCCGACGCCGGCAGATAGGCAAAACCATCGAAAGATGGCCCCACACATTGCATTACATCAAATTGGTTAATTACATCCAGTTTGGTCTCCTGAAGACACACCAAATTAACTCTAATTGTCGCCACGAACTCCCTAACAGCCTTTCTTTTTGCGGGATTATTTAGTCCCTACACGTTCCAACAGAGCACCTCCGGGTTGCAATCCATTAAGGAACAATGGACTCCAACACCACATCGCCCCCCTAGGCGTGATCAGTGGGAAAGAACCACTGTGTCACGAGCCCTCTCCATGTCCTTCCTGCTTGGCATGCTCTTGCCGAAGATCGCCACGATTACTCTCACATGCTGCTCCCGCAGTGGTGAATCGAACAACCCTCTGAGCTCCTGCACCGTATCATCGTCCACCTGCAGATCCTCCGGTGTGATCCCCAACGCCCTCATTAGCATTGTTTCCGCCGGGGACGCCTTCGACGTGCTCAGAGCAATGCGCCTGGCAGCCCGCATGGTTCTCCTAGGCGTGAATGGATCTACCTCCGGGCGAAGGCTGGT
>NW_021220317.1:0-423 GCF_002162155.2 Triticum dicoccoides
AGAAGAAAGCAGGAAAAGAAAATAAACTAGCATGGATATTACAGTGAAAGAGTATGAGCACTGACATCTAGCAATTGGTGTGTGTGAACATGAATGTAATGTCGGTGGGAAATACGTACTCCCCCAAGCTTAGGCTTTTGGCCTAAGTTGGTCTATTGCCAGGGATAGCCTGGCGGATACCCGTAGGTGTAGCTGGGGTCGTATTACAATGCAGCGGCTATCGCCTCCTGAGCTGCATCGTGGCGTCGAGCCGCCTCCGCTCTTCTCTCGTACTCATCTGCCTCCTCTCTGGTAATAATATATCTTTCTTTTGTCTGAGAATCAAAGAAGGCAGGAGCAGGAAGAGTAATGTGGACTACATGCCGTTTGTTAAAGATTAGTCGATACTGGAGAGGTGGTTCAATCCTCTCAACAAACTGGTGG
>NW_021220318.1:0-782 GCF_002162155.2 Triticum dicoccoides
TCGAAAAAATTTCTGGCTATCCTATTTTTAGGTGTTTCTGAGTGTTTTGAGACAGGTGCCATTATAGGAAGTTTTTTTTGACCCGTTTCCAGTTTTTGGGTCCGGGCAGTCAAAAAAAAAATTTTTTTTTGGTCGAAAAAATTTCGTGCCCATCCTGTCAGTTTGAGCTAAGAAGAGTTTTGAGACACTCGCCATTATAGTGATTTTTTCGCAAAAAAAAAATAGCGCAAAAAAAAAGAAGAGCGCAAAAAAAAAAAGAGCGAAAAAAAAAAATTCCAGAGTGTGCTTTTCCCTTGTTTACGTGTCGCGCCGTGATTTTGTTAGTGTTCTAGGCTCGCGTCTCTAGCACAGTCTAGCCTAGGACCAGCACAGTACCGTCCTTGAGCGTTTATTCAACTTTGCATCTCTGAATTGATTATTGCTGACCCTTTTTGCTACCATATTATAAGCCTTCCCAGCTCCACATACATCTACGTCGTGCGTTTGACTCTCCCTGGTAATCGCTCTATCCAAGCTTTGAGAGTTTTTGACTACAACGGTTGCCGATCACCGCCTGCTGCTGGGTAAGAACTGGTAAGAATTTGAGATTTGCTTGACGGATTTGTGACACCCACCACCACCACTTGTTCATAGTCTGTAGGATCATATTCTTGTGTGTTTCTATTGCTGCTAACCATGCCAGGATCACAAGCCGACGAGATTGACTGGGAGAATTTATCGAACAAGGAGCTTCATGATAAGTTTCAGCAAATGATGACTGAACAGGTGCAAGATGTGCTGAA
>NW_021220319.1:0-384 GCF_002162155.2 Triticum dicoccoides
AAAATGACAGTCATGAAACTCAACATAGAATTTGTCAAAGGATATGTTTGAATGGTTTCGTGCTTCCTTGTCTTCAACCACCATTGTGTAGAGACTTGGTGATGTAGAGATTGCTCAAGATGTGAGTGAGTTACAATCTCATGGAATTAGATTCATCCAAGTACCTACATGGGTTAGATAACATGCAAGGTGCAAATATATCCAAGACATAAGATTATCAATCATAAGAGAAATATTAAGGATTAGTCAAAAGCTCATGTCTTGCATGTATCCAATGGAGTTCCTACTCCAAGTTTGAAGCATCAATGATGTTCAATTCACCTCTTAGCCTGCAAAACACTTTCTCATCAAGTGGTTTAGTGAATATATCTGCTAATTGCTTTT
>NW_021220320.1:0-406 GCF_002162155.2 Triticum dicoccoides
TATCCCCCTAGGAGCATGCGCGTAATACTTTGCATTGATAACTTCTAAATTTTTGCAATAAGTATATGAGTTCTTTATGACTAATGTTGAGTCCATGGATTATACGCACTCTCACCCTTCCACCATTGCTAGCCTCTCTAGTACCACACAACTTTCGCCGGTACCATAAACCCACCATTTACCTTCCTCAAAACAGCCACCATACCTACCTATTATGGCATTTCCATAGCCATTCCGAGATATATTGCCATGCTACTTTCCACTGTTCTGTTTATTATGACACACTCCATCATTGTCATATTGCTTTGCATGATCATGTAGTTGACATTGTATTTGTGGCAAAGCCACCGTTCATAATCCTTTCATACATGTCACTCATGCATCATTGCACATCCCGGTACACCGC
>NW_021220321.1:0-1645 GCF_002162155.2 Triticum dicoccoides
GGCCGGCCTCCGCGGCCCATCTCCGCGCCGCCGCTCCCCGCGCCCGACCCCGACGCCTGCGCCGCCTCCTTCCCCGACGCCGGTGAACGGCGCCGCCGCGGGCCACCTCCCCGCCGCCGCTCGCTTCCCCGGTCCGGCAGCGCCCCGCCGCGCCGTTCCGCGGCATCCCCGACGCCGGCCGACCCCGCCGTCGTCCGCGCCTCCCCGCCGGCGACTCACCGGCCCCGCCGCCCTCTCCCTCCCGGCCGGCGAGCCCCTCCTCCGCGCCAAGTCCGACGCCGGCGAGCTCCAAGTCGGGCCGGTGAACCTCGGGAGTCGCGCCACTGCTACAGTGCGGCTGGATCTAGATCTGGGTTGACCTCTCTCCCCCGAAACCCTAATTTTCGTGCTAACTTTGACTGCTTGTATCTCCGCAACCGTAGCTTCGTTTTGAGCGTATGACATGTCAAAATCTTCGCCTCGACATGTACATCATTTCATTCCATTGCATCATTTGCATTTGAGGTCATCTTGATACCCAAAATGCTGTTAGAAGGAGGCTTCGTGAGTTAAATTGCAGATCCGTTAGTTCATCATGCACTTTTGTCATTTTTGTCATGTTTAATTCGTGCATGATATGCCTGTGCCCCTTTGGGATGAATTGTGAAGCATTTTGTCTTCTTTCCAGAGGTGCCACCCATGCATTTTTAGGATGTGTGTGTTGTCTTGTGCAAGCTTGCGAAGAGAGGTACCTGAGATTGCAGATTTTCACTAAGTCTGGGATATTTTAGTTCATGATGCTATATGTCCAGCTTGTTTCCTAGTGATCCGTGCCTCTTTTGAGGATGATCAGTAAGGGAGTTTTGATATTTATGTTATGCTCTATCCATCCATGTCTTTGTTGTCATATGTGGAGTGCTCTAGGTTGACTCAATCGAGTTCAACGTTTGCTTCGTTGTTAATCTGGGCAGATCGTCAACTTGTTTGCGATTTTGCCGATGCTACCGTTAGTGTTCCATGCATGCTATGCCTTTGTTCTTGCCATGTGTAGCTAGCACATTGTGCCTTCTTGCTGGTTATATGCTTTCCTTGCCATGACTTGCACCGTAGTGAGTGCATCGAGCTCGTTTACATGCCTTCGTGAGTTATATTTCAGCGTATCTCAGTTTTCACTAAGTCTGAAAACTGATTGTGTTCGAGCTATGTTCGTGAGCTCGGTAGAGTATTTTGTGAACCCTTTTGGCCCCATGTCACTTTGGGTGTTTTATTAAGCTTGTTGAGTAGCTCCATGCCATGTTCTTACTTGTCATGTTCAGGTTTTGTATCATGTTGTTTTGCTGCTCCGAAGAGAGCATCGTGATCTGAAATTTCAGACTAGTGTTAATTTCACTAAGTCTGAAATCTGTTTTGCATTTGCGTTTTAGCCATGCTTGTTTGAACCTCTTAATGGATGAATTTGCCTATGGCTCAGTGCTAGTGTTTTGTCAACCATCTTGTGTACATCACTGCCATGTATTTTGTTTTCATGTTTGGTGGCTGTAGCATGTTCATTTCATTGCATTTAGATGCCTACTTGCTGCAAATCGCATACCGGTGTCATATCTTAAAACGCTTGCCATTTCTAAACCGTAGCTCCGATTCCTATGATCTTTATATCGTTTTCAAG
>NW_021220322.1:0-401 GCF_002162155.2 Triticum dicoccoides
TAAAACCACTAAGTTCAAGAAAGGCAAGGGTAAGAAGAACTTCAAGAAGGACGGCAAGGGAGTTGCCGCGCCCGGCAAGCAAGCTGCCGGGAAGAAGCCAAAGAATGGACCCAAGCCCGAGATTGAGTGTTTTTATTGCAAGGGAAGTGGTCACTGGAAGCGGAACTGCCCCAAATACTTAGCGGACAAGAAGGCCGGCATCACGAAAGGTATATGTGATATACATGTAATTGATGTGTACCTTACCAATACTCGTAGTAGCTCCTGGGTATTTGATACCGGTGCGGTTGCACACATTTGTAACTCAAAGCAGGAGCTGCGGAATAAGCAGAGACTGGCGAAGGACGAGGTGACGATGCGCGTCGGGAATGGTTCCAAGGTCGATGTGATCGCCGTCGGCA
>NW_021220323.1:0-3080 GCF_002162155.2 Triticum dicoccoides
GATAATTTTGCTCTATGTTCTTCACTTATATCTTTTGAGCTAGATAATTTTGCTCTGTGTGCTTCCACTTATATCCTTTGAGCTAGATAATTTTGCTCTATGTGCTTAACTTAGATCTTTTAGAGAACGGTGGTGGATTCGTTTTAAAGAAACTATTGATCTCTCATGCTTCACTTAAATTAATTTGAGAGTCTCTTAATAGCATGGTAATTTGCCTAATAATAATATGCTTGGTATTCAAGATTTGTGAAACTTTCTTTTGAGTGTGTTGAATACTAAGAAAAGATTGAAGCATGATGATTGTTTTGATATATGGAGGTGATAATGTTAAAGTCATGCTAGTTGAGTAGTTGTGAATTTAAAGAATACTTGTGTTGAAGTTTGTGATTCCCGTAGCATGCACGTATGGTGAACCGTTATGTGATGAAGTCGGAGCATGATTTATTTATTGATTGTCTTCCTTATGAGTGGCGGTCGGGGACCAGCGATGGTCTTTTCCTACCAATCTATCCCCCTAGGAGCATGCGCGTAATACTTTGCTTTGATAACTTCTAAATTTTTGCAATAAGTATATGAGTTCTTTATGACTAATGTTGAGTCCATGGATTATACGCACTCTCACCCTTCCACCCTTGCTAGTCTCTCTAATACCGCGCACCTTATGCCGGTGTCATACACCTACCATATACCTTCCTCAAAACAGCCACCATATATACCTACCTATTATGGCATTTCCATAGCCATTCCAAGATATATTGCCATGCAACTTTCCACCATCTTGTTCATCATGACACATCCATCATTGTCATATTGCTTAGCATGATCATGTAGTTGACATAGTATTTGTGGCAAAGCCACCGTTCATAATTCTTTCATACTTGTCACTCTTGATTCATTGCATATCCCGGTACACCGCCGGAGGCATTCATATAGAGTCATACTTTGTTTTAGTATCGAGTTGTAATCATTGAGTTGTAAATAAATAGAAGTGTGATAATCATCATTCAATAGAGCATTGTCCCAAAAAAGGCCAAAGAAAAGAAAAGAAGGCCAAAAAAATATAAATAAATAAAAAACGGGGCAATGCTACTATCCTTTTTTCCCACACTTGTGCTTCAAAGTAGCACCATGATATAGCGAGTCTCATATTTTGTGCTTCAAAGAAGCACCATGTTCTTCATATAGAGAATCTCATATGTTGTCACTTTCATATACTAGTGGGAATTTTACGTTATAGAACTTGACTTGTATATTCCAATGATGTGCTTCCTCAAATTGCCCTAGGTCTTCGTGAGCAAGCAAGTTGGATGCACACCCACTAGTTTCTTTTGTTGAGCTTTCATACATTTATAGCTCTAGTGCATCCGTTGCATGGCAATCCCTACTCACTCACATTGATATCTATCGATGGGCATCTCCATAGCCAGTTGATACGGCTAATTGATGTGAGACTATCTTCTCCTTTTTTTTCTCCACAACCACCATTCTATTCCACCTATAGTGCTATATCCATGGCTCACGCTCATGTATTGCGTGAAGATTGAAAAAGTTTTGAAAAAGTTAGAGTATGAAACAATTGCTTGGCTTGTCATCGGGGTTGTGCATGATTTAAATACTTTGTGTAGGGAAGATGGAGCATAGCCAGACTATATGATTTTGTAGGGATAACTTTCTTTGGCCATGTTATTTTGAGAAGACATAATTGCTTTGTTAGTATGCTTGAAGTATTATTATTTTCTATGTCAATTTAAACTTTTGTCTTGAATCTTTCTAATCTGAATATTCATACCACAATTAAGAAGACATAACTCTCTTTTTATCATTTACCTACTCGAGGACGAGTAGGAATTAAGCTTGGGGATGCCTGATACGTCTCCAACGTATCTATAATTTTTGATTGCTCCATGCTATATTATCTACTATTTTGGACTATATTGGGCTTTATTTTCCACTTTTATATTATTTTTGGGACTAACCTATTAACCGGAGGCCCAGCCCAGAATTGCTGTTTTTTGCCTATTTCAGTGTTTCGGATAAACATAATATCAAATGGAGTCCAAACGGAATAAAATCTTCGGAAACGTGATTTTCTGACCGAACGTGATCTAGGAGACTTGGACCCTACTGCAAGGGATCAAAGAGGTGGTCACGATGGTGGGGGGCGCCCCCCTAGCGCGCGCCCCTGCCTCGTGGGCCCCTCAGTGCTCCACCGACATACTCCTTCCTCCTATATATACACACGTACCCCCAAACGATCAGAACAGGACCCAAAAACCTAATTCCACCGCCACAACTTTCTGTATCCACGAGATCGCATCTTGGGGCCTGTTCCGGAGCTCCGCCGGAAGAGGGCCGTCATCACGGAGGGCTTCTACATCATCATAGCCTCTCTGATGGAGTGTGAGCAGTTTACCTCAGACCTTCGGGTCCATAGTTAGTAGCTAGATGGCTTCTTCTCTCTCATTGAATATCAATACAAAGTTCTCCCCCTCTCTCGTGGAGATCTATTCGATGTAATCTTCTTTTTGCGGTGTGTTTGTTGAGAGCGATGAATTGTGGGTTTATGATGAAGTCTATCTATGAATAATATTTGAATCTTCTCTGAATTCTTTTATGTATGATTGGTTATCTTTGCAAGTCTCTTCGAATTATCCGTTTGGTTTGGCCAACCAGATTGGTAGTTCTTGCCATGGGAGAAGTGCTTAGCTTTGGGTTCGATCTTACAGTGTCCTTTCCCAATGACAGAAGGGGCAGCAAGGCACGTATTGTATCGTTGCCATCGAGGATAACAAGATGGGGTTTATTTCATATTGCATGAATTTATCTCTCTACATCATGTCATCTTGCTTAAGGCGTTACTCTGTTTTTAACTTAATACTCTAGATGCATGCTGGATAGCGGTCGATGAGTGGAGTAATAGTAGTAGATGCAGAATCGTTTCGATCTACTTGTCACGGACGTGATGCCTATATACATGATCATGCCTAGATATTCTCATAATTATGAACAATTCTATCAATTGCTCAACAGTAATTTGTTCACCCACCATAGAATACTTATGCTCTTGAGAGAAGCCACTA
>NW_021220324.1:0-844 GCF_002162155.2 Triticum dicoccoides
TTTTTATTGTAAAGTTAATCACAAAATAAAATGGCACTAACAGAAAGTTTATAATTTTTCTAACACTAAAAGCAAAAAGAATAAAAAAATAAAGCAAAAAACAAAAGAAAATAAATAATGCAGAAAAGAAAACAAAAAAACTAGAAAAAAATAGCAACAATAAGTATTTTGTTGTAAGTAGAAAAAAAATAAAATAAATAAAGCAACAAAGAAAACAAAAAAACAAAAAAAGTGTTTTCAAATTTTAAAACTAATGGCATTAACAAAAAATTTATAATTTTTCAAAAACTAAAAGCATAAAGAATTAAAAAATAAAGCAAAAAACAAAAGAAAATAAAATAAATAAAGCAACAAAAAAACAAAAAATATGCCATCTACTGGGCCCCCACGGCCTGAATACGACTAGAAATCCATCAAAGGGCCAGGATTCAGGCCCGCAGGAGGCCCAGTAGGCCCACAGGCATAGCAGTGACAATTAGGCCCGTAAGCCTGCAATGGAGAGAAGCTCGACAGGGGTGCAGCAGTGGGGCTTATAAACCACTGCGCACCCCTCTCAACTAGCGAGGTGGGACTAAACTTTCGACGCAGCAACCGCACAAGGCCTTTGGTCCCGGTTGGTGGCATCAACCGGGACTAAAGGGGTCATTGGTCACGGTTTGTGCCACGAATCGTGACCAATGCCTTTGCTATATAAGCCAGCACTTAGGAAAATTTCACATTTCCCTCGCAGTTGCCCCCCGACGACGCCGAGCACATCGACGCCGCCAGGCTGCCCCAACGCCGCCCGCCGCCCCAGCCGTCGCCGTTGCCCACGCCCCGAGTCGCCGTCGCCCGCGCCCTCGCC
>NW_021220325.1:0-827 GCF_002162155.2 Triticum dicoccoides
TGCCCATTAACAACATTGAAAAGTACCGTGGATCTAGAGCTCTCCATGAAGATATTGTAAATTGGCTTAATTTTAAAGTATGCCATTAATCATCGCAATACAACAAACTTACAAGGACATAACGACCATCTCATAGAAGACATCAGTTAATCAACACAAGTAGCCACTTTTGTAGAAGAACAACCTAAATCTAGAACTCACATATAACTTACCATAAACACAATTCTTTTTGGTGGATGGCATGCATGAGCTTTGGTAAATAACTAATCTAAGAATAGTAATGGTGACAAGATATATTGTCATTAGTTAAAACAACATGTATATGGCTAAGAACATAAAAAAGAAACACCTAATCTCGGACTTTCACATGTCATAATTTTAATGATCAAGTATTAATTTTTATGATGCAACATGACCTTCATATTCAACATAACACCAAGCTTGGAGAGATAATGTTTAGACTAGATGCACATCGTACTTAAGAAGACATACACCCATGGTGCCAACATATAAAAGCACTTCAAATATTAAACTCACATCACACTTATTATAAACCTGGCTTAGACTGGATGGCATAATATCATGCACTACTAGAGAGTGGCCTGTGTAATCGACACTCCATCCATGACGAACTGGTAGGTAACACATCGTCAACCCGTCTTAATACTCATCAAATGCAGGTTTGCTATCACTAACGGGTGATTTTGCGGCGCTCAATGACTGGTAGAAATCACTAATTGTTTTGCGGTTGCCACTTTCAAAATACAAAGAATCCACCAGAACTAGATTTTCATTATTACAAAAAGAGAGGGGAAATCATAATTATA
>NW_021220326.1:0-1102 GCF_002162155.2 Triticum dicoccoides
ACTGGAGAACATTAGCGAATTGTGGTGTTGAAAATTGTGAGTAATTGCATTGCTTCGCAACAAACAAAACACAATCGGCTCATAAAAAATACTAATAAAAGCATAGAGGTATAAAACATGTCGATGTGTGCCATTCATTAAAAAAACTAAATATGACAAGTACCTCATATCTGCTAACGACTCCTTTCCAGATGGTTAATTTTTTCTCCAGATGGTTATTGTCCTTGCTGTGGACGGTGGCAGGCCCAGGTGTAGGCGTGTAGGACTACAAAGTCCGAGAGTTGAGTTAATGTAAAAAAATGCGCAAGGATATGCTTGCATTATGAATATTGACTAATTTCCCTTGTTCTAATTAAGCAAAGAAAATGAAATATTTAGTTCATACTAAATTACATAATTGGAACAACGAACTGCATATGAGAACAAATACAAATGTTTGTAAAATATTGACATGATTGACGTGAGTTGAGGTTTCATTATGTATCGTTTAAACTTATATCCATAGTAAAACATCATGCTAGGTGAAATCACTGTAAAACATCTTTCACTGGTATAGTATACATTATAGGCAGCATTCTCCTCTGCCAAACTAGTAAGATGTCATAAACAAAACGGCAGACAGGAGAATGTTGTTTCAACATCACCATAATGCATTTATTTATTTTCATGGGATATCACCGTAATTTCATTAACAAACAAAACCTATCCAATTGAGCTAGATTGGTCCAAACTAGGCACTGCATAGTGGAGAAGAATTAGCATAAATCATAACCTTGCAGCCCCAAACTCTAGTTTCTATCTAATGTTTGTATAGTTCAAATCTATAAAATTGTGCTGGTTGAAAACTGTGAGTAAATGCATGGCTTCGCAACAGCGAAAACACAATCGGCTGAGAACACCTACTGATAAACGCATAGAGATATAAAACATGTTGACGTGTGTCATTCATATCAAAAAAATTATTACAAGTACCTCAGATCTGCTAAAAACTCCCGTCTAGATGGTTATTGTCCTTACTGTGGGTGGTGACAGGACCAGGTGTAGGCGTGTAGCACTACAAGGTCTGAGAGGGGAGCTAAAGACAAAAATGCGCAAAGCTATG
>NW_021220327.1:0-1246 GCF_002162155.2 Triticum dicoccoides
CTAAGGAAACTATTGGGTATACCTTCTACCTCAGATCCGAAGGCAAGGTCTTTGTTGCCAAGAATGGATCCTTTCTGGAGAAAGAGTTTCTCTCGAAAGAAGTAAGTGGGAGGAAAGTAGAACTTGATGAGGTATTGCCTCTTGAACCGGAGAGTAGCGCAGCTCAGGAAGATGTTTCTGTGGTGCCTGCACCGACTAGAGAGGAGGTTAATGATGATGATCATGAAACTTCGGATCAAGTTGCTACTGAACTTCATAGGTCCACAAGGACACGTTCCGCACCAGAGTGGTACGGCAACCCTGTCCTGGAAATCATGTTGTTAGACAATGGTGAACGTTCGAACTATGAAGAAGCAATGGTGGGCCCGGATTCTAACAAATGGCTTGAATCCATGAAATCCGAGATAGGATCCATGTATGAAAACAAAGTATGCACTTTGACAGACTTGCCCGATGATCGGCAAGCCATAGAGAATAAATGGATCTTTAAGATGAAGACTAACACAGATGGTAATGTGACCATCTATAAGGCTCGGCTTGTCGCTAAGGGTTATCGACAAGTTCAAGGGGTTGACTACGATGAGACCTTCTCACCGTAGCGAAGCTGAAGTCTGTCCGAATCATGTTATCAATTGTCGCATTCTATGACTATGAGATATGGCAAATGGACGTCAAAACAACATTCCTTAATGGTTTCCTTAAGGAAGAATTGTATATGATGCAGCTGGAAGGTTTTGTCGATCCTAAAAATGCTGACAAGGTATGCAAGCTCCAGCGCTCAATCTATGGGCTGGTGCAAGCATCTCGGAGTTGGAACATTCTCTTTGATGAGATGATCAAAGTGTTTGGGTTTACACAGACTTATGGAAAAGACTATGTTTACAAGAAAGTGAGTGGGAGCTCTGTAGAATTTCTCATATTATATGTGGATGACATACTATTGATGGGAAATGATATAGATTTTTTGGAAAGCATAAAGGCCTACTTGAATAAGTGTTTTGCAATGAAGGACCTTGGAGAAGCTGCTTACATATTAGGCATCAAGATCAATAGAGATAGATCGAGACGCCTCATTGGTCTTTCACAAAGCACATACCTTGACAAGATATTGAAGAAGTTCAATATGGATCAGTCCAAGAAGGGGTGCTTGCCTGTATTGCAAGGTGTGAGATTGAGCACGGCTCAATGCCCGACCATGACAGGAGATAGAGAAAAGATGAGTACCATCCCCTATGCCTCGGCCATA
>NW_021220328.1:0-406 GCF_002162155.2 Triticum dicoccoides
CCCATCTTGTTATCCTCGATGGCAACAATACAATACGTGCCTTGCTGCCCCTACTGTCACTGGGAAAGGACACCGCAAGATTGAACCCAAAGCTAAGCACTTCTCCCATTGCAAGAAAGATCAATCTGGTAGGCCAAACCAAACTGATAATTCGAAGAGACTTGCAAAGATAACCAATCATACATAAAAGAATTCAGAGAAGATTCAAATATTATTCATAGATAGACTTGATCATAAACCCACAATTCATCGGTCTAAACAAACACACCGCAAAAAGAAGATTACATCGAATAGTTCTCCACAAGAGAGGGGGAGAACATTGTATTGAGATCCAAAAAGAGAGAAGAAGCCATCTAGCTACTAACTATGGACCCGTAGGTCTGAAGTAAACTACTCACACTTCATC
>NW_021220329.1:0-609 GCF_002162155.2 Triticum dicoccoides
GTTGCTATGCGTCACCTAGATGGATGTTGCGTGTGCGTAGGAAATTTTTGAAATTACTGTGTTCCCCAACACGGGGCACCTCCTTCCTAAGTACTATCGAGTCTGCTTTGAACTGTTATGGTTTATGCGTTGAACTATTATGAAGTGTAGTACTGCTTATCTGAATTATGCTGTTAAGTAGTTGGTGCTTTGTTTATACTCTGCTCTGCTTATGATGTGTGCTACATGGTTATGCCGAAGTGTGCTGGTAACCTCACCAACTAGCCAAAGTGGTTACCACACACCAAGCGTTGCATACAACCAAACACCATGCCTTGGGTTTGTCCACTAACATGCAGGCAACCGAACACCAGATAGTGTGGTTCAGCCCATGCACGCAAGAGGACATGCAGGCAACCAAACAACTTGCAGATGGTACATTTGAGGCTGCATTTGCATAGCCAGGCTGAGTTGAGAAGGCTATGCAATGTAGCTACTGTAAACTACGGCAACCAAACACACCCATACAGAATGATATTGAGCACAAAGCTGAGTACTAGAGAGAATTAGGTTGAAGAAAATCACGGCCCATTTGACGCCTCGGCGGAGAGCAATTCATGAACATCTCTT
>NW_021220330.1:0-1230 GCF_002162155.2 Triticum dicoccoides
ACGTAACCTTTTACGATGAGCTCTTTGTCACTTCCATATACGAGAAACATATCCTTAGTCCTTTTCAGGTATTTCAGGATGTTCTTGACCGCTGTCCAGTGATCCATTCCTGGATTACTTTGGTACCTCCCTGCTAAACTTATAGCAAGGCACACATCAGGTCTGGTACACAGCATTGCATACATGATAGAGCCTATGGCTGATGCATAGGGAACATCTTTCATATTCTCTCTATCTTCTGCAGTGGTCGGGCATTGAGTCTTACTCAATTTCACACCTTGTAACACAGGCAAGAACCCTTTCTTCGCTTGATCCATTTTGAACTTCTTCAAAATTTTGTCAAGGTATGTGCTTTGTGAAAGTCCAATTAAGCGTCTTGATCTATCTCTATAGATCTTAATGCCTAATATGTAAGCAGCTTCACCGAGGTCTTTCATTGAAAAACTTTTATTCAAGTATCCCTTTATGTTATCCAGAAATTCTATATCATTTCCAATCAGTAATATGTCATCCACATATAATATCAGAAATGCTACAGAGCTCCCACTCACTTTCTTGTAAATACAGGCTTCTCCGAAAGTCTGTATAAAACCAAATGCTTTGATCACACTATCAAAACGTTTATTCCAACTCCGAGAGGCTTGCACCAGTCCATAAATGGATCGCTGGAGCTTGCACACTTTGTTAGCTCCCTTTGGATCGACAAAACCTTCTGGTTGCATCATATACAACTCTTCTTCTAGAAATCCATTCAGGAATGCAGTTTTGACATCCATTTGCCAAATTTCATAATCATAAAATGCGGCAATTGCTAACATGATTCGGACGGACTTAAGCATCGCTACGGGTGAGAAGGTCTCATCATAGTCAATTCCTTGAACTTGCCGAAAACCTTTTGCGACAAGTCGAGCTTTGTAGACAGTAACATTACCATCAGCGTCAGTCTTCTTCTTAAAAATCCATTTATTCTCAATTGCTTGCCGATCATCGGGCAAGTCAACCAAAGTCCATACTTTGTTCTCATACATGGATCCCATCTCAGATTTCATGGCTTCAAGCCACTTTACGGAATCTGGGCTCACCATCGCTTCTTCATAGTTCGTAGGTTCATCATGATCTAGTAGCATGACCTCCAGAACAGGATTACCGTACCACTCTGGTGCGGATCTTACTCTGGTTGATCTACGCGGTTTAGTAGTATCTTGATCTGAAGTTTCATGATCATTATCA
>NW_021220331.1:0-1968 GCF_002162155.2 Triticum dicoccoides
TTATAATAAAGTGATAAAGACAATTTGCTAGATCTGACTTGAACCAGAAAAATCACAGAAATGAGCCGCAACAAAAAGTAAAGTAAATTAGATACCACTGGTAGACACCCGTAACAAAAATCCATTGTTTTATTGTATGGATTTTTTTTCACATTTAATCCCGAGTGCAATGAGGAAGAAGGGATAGTGGGCCTCCGTTTCTCACACACGGATCGTGTGACACATGTGTAGGAGGAAGAGAAAGGGACGACGGGTTTTTACGGGAGGGGACTTTTCAAAATGGGAATGGTATAAGTGGGACTAGTTTCGTTCATACAGCATTAATAACCCTCATGCGCCCTTCTTTCCCGCAAAACGGGCGGGGTTTTTTCCCGCGCTTCATTTGAAATACGGAGGGACTACTACTTCTCATAATTATTACATAGAAGGCCACCATATGCAAGCATCAGAACCGTAAAGCACATCATCGCAATATGTTGAAGATGCCATCAAGCAGCAAAAGAAAGAAGTACTATTACGAGACTACTTCAAATTGCTAACTTAACACAGAGAAGTTTATGAGCAGTATTTCCATCAACCAATTATCGAAAACTAAGTTTCTTCTTTTTATACTTATATACACGTATGTATGGTGTGAAGCAAGATATGGCGTACCAGCAGTGTAGACGCTTTCAAACGCATGACAACAGGACACGGCCGCCTTGGGTCTGGCAAGCTTCTTGAACTGCAGTGAGTCGAGTTGGATCATGAAGAAGCCACTTAGCATATCCATGAGTACCACGTTGTTGTCCTCTGCAAACCCTACGATCCTTATGTTCTCCTTCTTCCCTGAATTGAGCGAAAGTACCTTATCGAGTTCGATAGACCTTCGGATCACCCATGAGGCAACACCGTCGGCATCGATCTTCCTACTCCAGAGCTGGGCAATGTAGTCCGAATTCGACATGAAGAGGAAACCTATCCCACCACCACTGCCCTCGGCCTGCATAAGCTTGAAGCAGTTTCCCTTGCTATAGATTGGCACCGGCACCGGCATTACGTCCAGCCTCTGCCTCTCCAAATTAAACTGGAGAATTCCTTGGAAATTCCCAATGAGCTGCCAGTAAAGGGAATCTCCAGCCAACACAGCATGATCCATGTAAACGCTGGTGGAATACCTCAGAAATAAGCTGCTCGCATGACCATGGTTTGGAAGGGGTGTTGTGATGAACCTTTCCCATGCGCCGGTCTCCGACGAGTACACGCAGGCCACTGCTCGTCGGTTTTCTACCCCGCCATCTGCCGCCACCAAGACCACCTGGAAGTGTTCGGCGGCACCGCGAAGCACCGCCCCGTTGATCCGGCTCGCGTCGCAACCATTCGTCGCGAGCCCCGGGGGAACATCGATGCGGTGCTGGTCCCCGGTGAAGGGTTCCCACACCAGTACCTGGAGACGCTTCGGGACGATGATGAGCACCAGTCCGTGGCGGCATCCGAGCGGCCTGCAAACGCCGTCGCCCTCGTCGAGCTTCAGGGAGAAGCGCTCGGGAGCGACGCGATCGGGGGCGTCCAGCGTCGGCATGAAGTCCAGGCTTCCGCAACCGTTGAAGAAGCCGTGAAGGGGAGGGTTGCGGCGGTGGTGGAGGCGGAATCGGCGGCGGAATTCCGGGTCGGCGACGTGGTTGCGCCAGCGCGTGCAAGCGAGGGATGCGCGCGGGAGCGAGGAGGGATCGGGAGGAAGGCGGAGGAGGATCTGGGGTAGCAGGTTGTCGTCCTCCAGCGGAGACGCCGGCGACGGCGGGTGGCTGCTGGCCGGCATCTCGCCCTCTCGTCGCCGATGCGGGATCGAGCGATGCGCGCGGTGGTGTTGAAACTGAAACTGAAGTGGGGTGCCAGCAGTAGACTGCGATGCGGGGGTGTTGAAAGTGAAACTGACGCGGCGGGATGCGGGATGAAAATATCGATCGGGAGCCCACGCTGTGGTCTCTT
>NW_021220332.1:0-3583 GCF_002162155.2 Triticum dicoccoides
CGAGGACCCCCATGGCCGTATACTCATGGGACAGCTCGAACAGCTACCGCATACAAGGAAGATTTCACAAGACTTGGCGATCAAGACAAGGACTCCTCCCCACCGGCGTATTCGGCTAGGACTCTTGTTATCCTAGGCCTCTGGTACATATACATACAATTATACCATAGGCTAGTCGATAGATCATATACATACAATTATTCCATAGGCTAGCTTCTAGGGTTTCGCCTCTCCGATCTCGTGGTAGATCAACTCTTGTACTACTCATATTATCAAGAATAATCAAGCAGGACGTAGGGTTTTACCTCCATCAAGAGGGCCCGAACCTGGGTAAAACATCGTGTCCCCTGCCTCCTGTTATCATCCGCCTTAGACGCACAGTTCGGGACCCCCTACCCGAGATCCGCCGGTTTTGATACCGACATTGGTGCTTTCATTGAGAGTTCCTTTGTGTGATCGACAAAAGGATCGATGGCTCGCCTGCAGATCAACTCCGACTTCGGCATCTTCGTCACCAGCTCGACTGGTTACCTTGGTTCGACCAAGAACTGTGCCCCGTGTTCGGACGAGGGCCTTCATCAAACATCAACTACGATCTCTATCAAGATCATGGAGGAATCATTCATGGAGCTCGGGGGCTCAACGTGAACATTGCCCTCAAGCGACCGTGCTGTTTTTCTGGACAGCAAACTTGTGTCCGCCGCCACCGCATCCTCAAGTGTCTTTTTAACGTTCTCTTTGGTGAAATTGTGCGGAATTGAGTCTACAACAACCTTGGAAAATTTAGTCCAGTTCCGATGGAGGAATCTCTGGCAATCCACGATATACCGGAGCCCTGTCAAATCTGGACGGGAATCTGGATGAGTTTAGGGCATGGTGTCCAGCTTCTAGGTCGGACATCCTTTGGAAGATCCAACCATTGATCGGCTGCGGAATTCCTATATCTACCACCTCTCAAAATTTCAGCTCTATCCAACCGTGCAAACTCCGTGAACCTTCCGATTAGTGCATCACTTTTCGGATCTGTTTTCTGCGCGAAAACGAATCCGACCCGAGTTCGTCTTTTTATGAACGGGATTTCGGACATCCCTTTTGAAGGAAGTTTTGTATGGGGTATTGTGTTTTGTTCCCGAAAACATCCCACTAACTTTAAGATCTTTTGAACATGATCTTCAACATCATGCTAGTGTCAAACCAGTCCGGCAATATTGCTCCACGACTGCCGACCTGCGCTAGACACGTCGTCACTTTGTTGAGCCGAGCTGAACTTCTTCGGATCATCATCTCGGCAAGCCGAACAAGAGTCCGGCAACACGAAGGATAAATCATCACCAACATCGCCGCCCCACGGATTACATGGAGCGGACATACCGACATCGCCGCACGGTCGCTTCATCAAGCCGGCGTCGACCACGTCACGACCTGCATCGGCATGGCCGCACTATTGCTTCTTCAAGCTGGTATCCATCACGCCGACCTACTTCGACTCATCGGCTGACATCGAGGCTTCGACATCTCGGCTGGACCGGGGGCTTCGCCATCTCTTCATCAACCTACTCCGGACACTTCGGCGTCACTAGCCGACCAGCTCCGTCACGTTAGCTGGATCGAGGGATTTGCCTCGACGAGCCAACCTTTGCCAGCATTGCCATGCCGTCGTTTTATCGCCCATCAGGCAATGGGTGTGCAGATCGAGTCCAAATTTTGGGAATCACCTTCCTTCAGATTGCTACAACAAATAAACTAGGTGCTATGAATCCCAGTACTTTTTGCTTGTTTGGGTTCATTTTTCCCAAGAAATTATTACTCTGGTTTGTCCATCATATGTACACAGGTCTATCAAATGGTGGCCGCATTAACGACAGTCGCATGGTGGTTCGGTCAGTTTCCGTACATAGTCCGGCGAATACCACATCCGGAGCTCGGACCGACCTGTGAATTCAGGCTTTGCCACGCCTTTACCACATCACGCCGACGCCCTGCATCGACATTGACTCCGGCGGCAGACCATATTTCTTTTATTACTCACTTTGCATAAATTATTTATTATGCAATGATTTTTAATTATCATTATTACTATTATGTCCGGTTTGCACTATTTTTTGTGCACAGCAAAATGATCCGGGGACTTCGGCGTCACTCTGCCGGTCTGCATCGACCGTGCTATGTCACCACTTCGGCGTGTCGAGCTCTCCGCTCCGCCACCTCGGGACCGGCTTGGGGGATGGAACCTTGTCCCGCATCAAGCTCGGACCGCTTCATCAATACCGAACACAATAACCAGCAAAGTCGCTTTCATGCTCAAAGCTTTAATTTCTAACTTGTGTTCGGTTCGACCAAACATTATACTTTTTTGGGAAAAAGTTGCTTGTAAAAAATTTCCTTGTCCAAACTTTGTTTGTGACGCATAAATTCAAATACCAAATTCATTTGGGGGCTTCCTTCATGAAGCTTTTCCTCTTGCATATGATTATACTTGTACGGCTTCATTCCTTATTCGTGTATTACGCACCATATTAACTTAAGCGATTTGCAAGCTGGGTTGACTCACTCCTGTGTTTACCCCTAGTTCCTGATTGTTTGGCTAGGGAGTAAAGGGAGCACCTCTGCGATTGTCACGATCGGGTCATCCGAGCCGGACCTCAGACTGGGTGAAGCCGAAAGGTAGCGCTCTTATAGTTTTCAATGATCGTCGGCACACAACGGAACTCATGAGTACAAAAAATCTATTGCACACGTCTCATAATAACAATGAGCACCGAAGAAAGGTATCGGTGGGGGTACTATTTTCTTCGAAGATGCTTCTTACACTTCGCAGTAATATAGCATAAGTTCCCTGAGCGCGCTTTGTCTGTTACAGCCTTATGGCCTGATTGCCTGGTTATTGGAAACACCGTCGATATTCTCGACAGATGGAGTACATAACACTTTTCGGTCCTTGACCGAAGAGGGAGAAGCCGACGGTCGGTTAAGACGCGTTCAAAGTTCGTTTGAACATAGATATGATATAAGTACTTCGGTACATGCAATCATTCTTTTACCCAAGTCACTTGGGGAATCTTAAATTTATATAAGCAATTTTATGATAAGTGTTCTTCTTCTTAGTCGTTGCAAAGTTTTATTATTATTATTATCTATCACTCCTTTTTTCAACACGAACATGTGGTCACTAGCCGGGGAGCCTAATTTCTCTGTCAAAGCCGCTAGAGTTTAGTTTGCTAAACTAGCCTAGTGAGAAGTACTCCGCCATCGGGATAGGAGGTTGAAGCCGTAGGCTGACCCGCTTGAAGTCTTGAGATCGGATGTATCATGTTAAAGCACGACAGAAGCACTTATTTTGCTCAGGCCAATTTTCGGATTGGCACCGAACACTTGATCTTGTTCGGACGTCAAGTTTTTACTGACGTTTTTTGGTTTTCCAAGCTTATGGCACTTTTAAAATATTTGTGTGTTTTCAGCACAAGTCTCGCAGTGCAACGCCGAACACCTTTAGAGATTCGGCAAAAACATTCTCGGATATTGCTATATATGCATCGGTTTCGAATTGTGTCTTCGGTCAATAGTTGGGTTGCCCGGCTCCTGC
>NW_021220333.1:0-4291 GCF_002162155.2 Triticum dicoccoides
CTCGCTGGACTCGGTACCACCCTCCTCCTCCGTCCTCCCTCGACTCGCCGCCGGCCGGCCCCTCCTCGCTCCGCCTTCCTCCTCCGTCCTACTCTCTTCTCCCTCCTCGAGTCGCCCCTCCTTCTCCCTCCTCGAGTCTCCCCTCCTTCTCCCTCCCCCTACTACATTTTTATTTAGTAGGCTAGTTCATATGCAACATTTTAATTTAGTTGATTTAGTAGGCTAGTTGATTTAGTTGATTTAGAACATTTTGATTTAGTTGATTTAATAGGCTAGTTGATTTAGAACATTTTGATTTAGTTGATTTAGTAGGCTAGTTGATTTAGTAGATTTAGTAGGCTAGTTGATTTAGTATGCTAGTGGATTTAGTAGGCTAGTTGATTTAGTTGATTTAGTATGCACCATTTTATTCTTATTTTTTCTATACATGGATAGGTAGATGCTTTTTTTTGTAATAAGTTATTTTTTTGGCAAAATGTAGGTGCCAATTTAGTTAAATTTTCCACTTGTTTTTTTATCAATTATCTTAGGCAATAGGGACCAAATTAGATGAAATGTCTTGGTAGGTGGTACCCTTATTTGGTAGATTGTAGGCAATATGTTACTAGATCTTAGGATTATAATTGTCCATCAAAGTGCTTCTCGCGGAAGAACCAAAAATATCACATGCTACTGTTTTTATTTTCTTTGAAGTGGATCGTTAATCCTTTGCTCATATTGCTTTAGGAAAATGGCACCACCACCACCACCATTATGTCGACTGTGCAAGTCAAGGTGCACCAGCAGCCTTGCAACTGGCAAGCTGTTCGGCATCTATTTCCAGCCGAGTTTTCATCATGCGGCGGTAAGAAATTAGATGAAATGTAACAACTATTTTATTTTTAGTGTTGGCATTACTGCATTGTGTCATTTTGCTTTTTTTACACAGATCGTCCCATGCAATGTGAGGTTGAAATTCAACAAGCTGACCGGAGACACTGTGACATTTGAGGCTCCTGGGGGGCCGTACACTATGGAGGTTGAGAAAGGATGCAATATGTCACAGATTGGAGGAGATGGATGGGCCCATTTCCTCGCCCACATGTGTCTTACTGGTGGTGAGTTGATCAGCTTCTCCTTCAGAGCGGAAAGACCCAAGATGACTGTCATTTATCTCAACCTGGTGGAAGATGATGAACATGACAAAGATGATGAAGATGACGAAGATGATGAAGATGACGAAGATGATGAAGATAATGAGGACCCACTCGATGAAGATGATGAGAACCCACTTCATGAAGCCATCATAGCTCAAAGAATGAGCCTGAGCGAGGAGGAGGTGTGCAACCTATGGGACATAATTCCGCCACATAATGACTTTGTCGGGGTGCCATTCGTGACCCGCCTGACAGTTACCATGGTCGATCGGCATGAAATGGTATGTTATACTAACTGTAGTAATTTGATGATATATATATATGCTTTATTGTTATACTTACAAATGCAAATTATTCGATGATATGCTTAGTGAATCCGATGATATGCTTAGTGTAGAGTCCAATGATATGCTTTGTGGAATCTAGTCGATGATATGCTTTAGTGTAGAGTCTGATCACATGCTTATTAGTAGAATTCATGATTAATTAGTACAAATGCGTAGTACTGTGTCTTTTGATAGTGTAGAAATCTAGACTTAATAGAAATATATTTGCAAGAGTATGTGCGAGGCTATTTATTAATTGATATATTTTTCTTATTCAGAAATTGCCAAAAAACCTATCTGTGAGTTGTGGTATCGAGCCTGATGAAGAAGGCTCAGCTGGACTACGCCTTACCGCAAGGGTCTCCGTCACCACCTGTACTTAACGCATGGACACAGACGGTCGCACACACTTAAACTCGGTTGGGTGAAAGAGATTCCTCGTTGGTAAGAATCTTCGTGTTGGGCAGGCCATCCTAATTACTATCAGGAACACCCACCGTCCAGGCTTGAGGATGATGATCGTCGTCGATATCATCTAGAACTACATATGTGTGTGGCTATATCATCTAGAACTACATATGATGATTGTCGTCGATATCATGTAGAACTACATATGATGATCGTCGTCGATATCATCTAGAACTACATATGATGATCGTCAGTCGATATCACCTAGTACTGCTTGAGGATGCATGTTGAGTATATATGAAATTGAACTAAAACCACAACGAGTAATTTGGAACTGAGGAATACTACCTAGTACATATAATGCTTTATGAAATTGATATCTAGTAGTACCTAGTATCTGAAAATTGCAGTTTATTGGAGCTGAAACGGGGTGAAAATGGTAAAAGATATAGCAGTAGCGCAGGGCTAGGAAATCGCTACAGCTATCTAATAGCAACGCGTTCCGGAAAAGTGCTGCTAATATAGTCAATAGTAGCAGCGCGGGTATAGATCGCGCTACTACTAACAGTTAGCTGTAGCGCCTTATTGGTAACGCTGATAGCCTGAAAAGCCGTGCTACTATTAATGAGCCCACAACTATATATGTCCGAAAGTCTACTTCTGAATGGGCTCTCACTGGATTATACTCAGGAACAAATGAACGAAGCCAATTTCGGCCATAGACTTCAAAAGCTCCGAGTTCGGCTAACCATGCAGAAGCCACTCATTCCCAACTCCGAATACTCTGGCCTGGGAAGGAGAAAGGAGACAACGGCACACACCATACTGCCAAGATATAGTAGTATAAGTGATCCGGATATATCTAACTAAAACAAAGCATATATGTCATAATTTGACTAGTATAGGCAAGCCGCCCCACGATCAACTCAACCTTATCCTCGTTTGGCGGCTAACATGATTGATTGATTGCTTTGCTTGGTTCGATATGGGAAATCCAAGCTAGCTAGCCAGGAAGTGTCGTTCACAAAAAAAAGCTAGCCAGGAAGTGGATTAAGGACATGATTTGATGGGTGAACTTACGTGGAGGGTGGAGCTCCCATGTCAAGAGGAAGCCATCATTGATGAGCTGCTCGTACCGGCTCGCGTTCGCCTTGCCGTCTGCCCCAACCACCGGCGTGACGGCAGCGTCGCAGCCCTCGTAGCTGCCGTAGCCGCCCGTCGACGGCTTGGCAGATATTGGGAGCGTGCTGTAACAAGTAGCGCTTGCCCAGATCGACGGCGTGCAGGCTGCGCTCCTCGTAGGAGATGTTGAGGATTGCAAAGCCCAAACTGATGGCTGCAGAGTTCAGTATAACTGGAGTAGTACGGTTCTCAAGGCAGCTGACCTCGAATTCCGGGTAACCACATGATCTTCCCGTCTCCCAGTCGGGGAGCCAGAACGGGTGAGAGATGGTGGTGTTGCCGCACTTCTTGGCTGAGCCCGAGCGCTGCTCGGCTGCAGCCACCGTGAGCATCAGTGGTAGCCACAGGGCCCGGAAGAACCAGCAGCCCGAAGCCATATGAGCAGAAGACTTGAAAAAATTGCAGCGAAGCAGCAAATGGGATATTGGCTACAAGTATGAGACAATACGGTGGTCTAACCAGTAACCAGGAACGATATATGGGGACGGACGGACGGCAGAATGAGTGGTTCAAATTTGAATAGAAAACTGGTCGTCCACAAATACGCCGAGTGATCCCTTTGAC
This sequence comes from Triticum dicoccoides, assembly GCF_002162155.2. NCBI lineage: Eukaryota > Viridiplantae > Streptophyta > Magnoliopsida > Poales > Poaceae > Triticum > Triticum dicoccoides. The sequence goes on from NW_021220333.1 coordinate 3,617, forward strand.
TGGTAAGCCATGACTTGCAAAATTTCAGGGTCCTCCTTTGACGGGGTAAGCCATGACAAACGCCAGCATATGGCCCCGTGATGTGACTCAAACCAAGATGCTTAGCCTGCTCATTATGGTTTCGGCATCTTTGTGCTCTTGTCTTCTATCTGGCTACTCCCTCCGTGTAAGAGTGTTTTTGACACTACAATATAAGGCACTGTAGTATAAAAACCGCTCTTATATTACGTGACAGATGGGGTAGAATCTGATCTCGGTACAACTTCACACTTGGCAGGTTAATCCTTACTGTATCCCATAGAAAAAAAGTTCTATAGCATGATCAGTCAGTGGGTTTCGTATTTTTTAGAATTTGCGTTTAGAAGGGAGAATTCGAGTTAGAACATGGAGTTCACATATTTTATTCAGATTTTTTGGGGGGAACAAATTACATTCAGATAGATATGCAGTTCAGATTGGCTAGTTTATGGAAAATCATTTCTGTTCAGAGTCATTGGAAGGCAACGGCCAAGGGCTACAGTTCAAAACCCGGATAGCGGGCTACGTTGGCCGGATTCCACCATTGTAGGCAATTCTAATTCACCACTCATTGCAAGAGATTGTCGCTAAATCGCACGGGGGCGAGCGTGATGGGCCAGCTCCAACTTCGGCACGAGCCTTGGGCGGTTCTTGGTG
>NW_021220334.1:0-1249 GCF_002162155.2 Triticum dicoccoides
GTAGCATCTCATAGCATAATCCTACCCGGCGATCCCCTCCTCATATCCCTGAGGTAGAGCGACCACCGGTTGTATCTGGCACTTGGAAGGGTGTGTTTTATTAAGTATCCGGTTCTAGTTGTCATAAGGTCAAGGTACAACTCCAAGTCGTCCTGTTACCGAAGATCACGGCTATTCGAATAGATTAACTTCCCTGCAGGGGTGCACCACATAACCCAACACGCTCGATCCCATTTGGCCGGACACACTTTCCTGGGTCATGCCCGGCCGCGGAAGATCAACACGTCGCAGCCCCACCTAGGCAAAACAGAGAGGCCAGCACGCCGGTCTAAACCTAAGCGCGCAGGGGTCTGGGCCCATCGCCCTGAGCACACCTGCACGTTGCGTGGGCGGCCGAAAGCAGACCTAGCCTAGTGGCGTTCCAGTCCAATTCGGCGCGCGCCGCTCCGCCGCTGACGTCTGAAGTGCTTCGGCTGATACCACGACGTCGGGATACCCATAACTACTCCCACGTAGATGGTTAGTGCGTATAGGCTCGTAGCCGACTCAGATCAAATACCAAGATCTCGTTAAGCGTGTTAAGTATCCGCGAACGCCGAACAGGGCCAGGCCCACCTGTCTCCTAGGTGGTCTCAACCTGCCCTGTCGCTCCGCCACAAAGTAACAGTCGAGGGCCGTCGGGAACCCAGGCCCACCTCTACCGGGATGGAGCCACCTGTCCTTTCAGCCCCCTCGTCAGAATCACTTGCGGGTACTCAATGAGCTGACCCGACTTTAGTCACCATCTATAAAGTATGTATGTATGTATAGTATATACCCGTGATCACCTCCCAAGTGATCACGGCCCGATAGTATAGCAAGGCAGACTGACAAGAATGTAGGGCCAATGATGATAAACTAGCATCCTATACTAAGCATATAGGATTGCAGGTAAGGTATCAACAGATGTAGCGACAATGTCAGGCTATGCATCAGAATAGGATTAACGAAAGCAGTAACATGCTACGCTACTCTAATGCAAGCAGTATAGAGTAGAATAGGCGATATCTGGTGATCAAGGGGGGGGGCTTGCCTGGTTGCTCCGGCAAGAGAGAGGAGTCGTCAACTCCGTAGTCGAACTGGTCAACAGCAGCGTCGGTCTCGTAGTCTACCGGAGAGAAGAGGGGGGAGAAACAGTAAATACATAGCAAGCAAGTGCATAACAGGATAACAGGCAGAGCTAGACGTGTTCTACGCGGTAGGAGGTGAT
>NW_021220335.1:0-1214 GCF_002162155.2 Triticum dicoccoides
TTCCCCTTTCCCTTCTACCTGGTTGTTGCAACCAGATGCTGGAGCCCAGGAGCCAGACGCCACCGTCGACGACGACTCCTACTACACCGGAGGTGCCTACTACTATGTGCAGCCCGCTGACGACGACCAGGAGTAGTTAGGAGGATCCCAGGCAGGAGGCATGCGCCTCTTTCGATCTGTATCCCAGTTTGTGCTAGCCTTCTTAAGGCAAACTTGTTTAACTTATGTCTGTACTCAGATATTGTTGCTTCCGCTGACTCGTCTATGATCGAGCACTTGTATTCGAGCCCTCGAGGCCCCTGGCTTGTATTATGATGCTTGTATGACTTATTTAGGTTTTAGAGTTGTGTTGTGATATCTTCCCGTGAGTCCCTGATCTTGATCGTACACATTTGCGTGCATGATTAGTGTACGATTGAATCGGGGGCGTCACAAGTTGGTATTAGAGCCGACTGCCTGTAGGAATCCCCCTTACCAACTCCTTGGCCGAAGTCGAGTCTAGATGTTGCAAAAACTTTTACTAACATGGCTGTGTGTCTTACCGGCACACGTCGCCATTGGGTGGTAGTAGGATCTTTTATTCCTCGACCTATACTCTGGGACTCTGACACCTCTTCTATTCGGGTTAAACGATTTTACAAACTCCGACTCTAGGTTCTCGTAATTACTTCCTCCCGGAGAGCCCCTTATTACGGACGATCGCCTACTGCACCAGAAGTTTTCCGAAGATGCTATTTGATGTTTTACCGAGACACTTGTGCCCACCGCCCTTGCAAATTCACTACCACCGAGACATCCCTATGGATAACTACTTATACTTGCCACCCATACCTTCATTCTCGATTACTCTTGTTAGTACAAGATATCTGAAACTGCTTCGCGCTATTCTGAGAAACCTTTGTGCTTATTGCCTTGCAGTCTCTTTGCCACCTGAATACCCCTAAGTATAATTCCTCCCACTTATCGAGGATTTGTTCATCCTCAGTTGTTCATGTGGTTCATAAAATTCTTTGGAATACTATTCGGTTTTCCGAAAATCCTCAGCAGCCTATTGCTCTTGAATTCCTTGAATTTCTGCATTATGGTTAATCCCATAAGTCTAGAAATCTTATTGGCATCCTTTGTCACTATCATTTTGTGTCTGTTGATTCTATATGTGTGCGAATGCACGCAATCATCAGTTGATCCTTATAAATTATATTTTCGGCTACTTT
>NW_021220336.1:0-893 GCF_002162155.2 Triticum dicoccoides
CCTTGTGGCTTCCTCGAAGCTTCCCTGACGTCTACTCCAAGTCTCCTGGATTGCTTCCGTTCCAAAAATAACTCTCCCAAAGGTTTCATTCCGTTTGGACTCCGTTTGATATTCCTTTTCTCTGAAACACTGAAATAGGCAAGAAAACGACAATTTGGATTGGGCCTGCGGTTAATAGGTTAGTCCCAAAAATAATATAAAAGTGTTTAGTAAAGCCCATAAACATCGAAAACAGATAATATAATAGCATGAATACTTCATAATTATAGAGACGTTGGAGACGTATCAGCATCCCCACGCTTAATTCCTGATTGTCCTCGAGTAGGTAAATGATAAAAGAAAGAATTTATGAAGTGTGAATGCTAGCAGGTGCACAAGTTTGATCAATGGTAATTTCAATCACCTTTTCTAGCATCATTATATATCATAACAGTAGCTCAACTCATAGGACTTCTCATGATAAAGTAACAAGCTATTCACATGTTAAAGAATAGATCATAAACTTTCTTGAAAACTAACAAACCGTGTTATTAGTCATCAAACAATTAAAATACATCTTATTTTCAGGAAGGGTCTATGTCAGAGCTTTGATTCAACAAACTTCACATACTCAACTATCATTTAGTCTTTCACAATTGCTAACACTCACGTGATATTTATGGGTTCAAAGTTTTAATCAGACACATAGAAAGATAGGGGCTTATAGATTCGCCTCCCAACCTTTTACCTCAAGGTTAATGTCAACAATAATAGTTCATTGTGTATTACATCCAATTGGATATATATATCAGGATCTTTCCAACACAATGTGCTTGGCAAAGGATAAAATGTAAAAAGGAAAGGTGAAGATCACCATGACTCTTGCATAAGGTATAAGACAAGAATAAAAGATA
>NW_021220337.1:0-389 GCF_002162155.2 Triticum dicoccoides
AATCAAGGGCCAAACTTGGATATGCAAAGGATTCATCACGAACAACTTATAGAATAAGTCTCACACTTTCCTCATGGAAGAATGGTTAACCTTGCTGAGATGGAAACTATAACAATAGGTCCTTCGGACAGGTGTGCTAGAGATGACATCACCTTACCGGGTCATATAAAGACCAATGTTGTGACTCTTGGAAAATGTTCCAACCATCATATCTGACCAAGATTCAGATCCGATCGGTGTCAAAATACCTCAGACTCAAGATTCCTGAGAGGAAAAGGTGTAATACAAATTGAAAAGATGACATTGTAAAATTCTTGAGAAATGAACTATGGAAGCGAGTTCCGAAATAAGAGTTAATCAGTAAACCAACAAGAGGATGAGGAGGTGGC
>NW_021220338.1:0-402 GCF_002162155.2 Triticum dicoccoides
TTATTCCTCTAAAGGTTGTGTTGCTTCGCTCAATGCGGCTCCAGTCTATTTCCATTTTTCGAAGGGTTTCCTCATAAATGAGGTTCAATCCGCTGCCACCGTCCATGAGTACCTTGGTAAGGTGAAAGCCATCCACTATTGGACTGAGGACCAATGCGGCTGGTGCTCGGGTTGTTCAGAATTTAGGTTCATCACTGGAATTAAAGGTAATAGTCATGTCACTCCATGGGTTTATTGTTGCTACTTGGTAGACTTCGGCAAGGCTGTGGAGTGTTCGTTTCCGCATATTATTTGATGCAAAAGTCTCGAAGACTGTTAATACCGTACTGGTATCCCTAGGCTGGTGCTCTGTGAATTCTGGAGTTAGAAGCTCCTCGCCACTTCTGGCCACCTGCCGGAGTA
>NW_021220339.1:0-2470 GCF_002162155.2 Triticum dicoccoides
CCACATCATCAACATAGTATATCTTCACAAATTCTTCAAAAAGACTGGCTATGAACTCCTCACTGATAAGAAACCCAATGTAAGTTATTTCAAAGTCTTCGGTGCTAAATGTTGGATTAGAGATCCTCATCACAACTCAAAATTTGCATCGAAAGCACATGAAGGTTTTATGCTTGGTTACGGAAAGGACTCGCACACCTACAGAGTCTTCAACAACGTTCTTCATAAAGTTGTTGAAACTGTAGATGTGCGATTCGATGAAACTAATGGCTCGCAAAGAGAGCACTACCTACTATGATAGATGAACCAGCACCTGAGGAAACTATCAAGTTCAAGGCTACTGAGGATGTCATTCCTACTGAACAATCTACTAAAGAATTCATTCCAGAACATGAAGAACATCGAGCTAATGCACCTGAAGAAAATGATGCTAATGAAAACGTTGATCAAACTCTTCAACGACAACCAGCTCATCCTCGCATTGCAAAAGAAGTGAAAGTTGAAAAGATCATCAATGACATCAAAGCGCCAGGTTCTCTCACACGCTCAAAAGCTTCATATTTGTCTAACTTTTGTGGGCAGTATGCTTTTGTCTCTATTACAGAGCCCACTAAGGTAGATGAAGCATTTCTGGAGCCTGAGTGGATTTAGGCCATGCAAGAAGAATTACATCAGTTCGAGCTCAACAATGTCTGGGAACTGGTCAAACGTCCAGATCCTCACAAGCACAATATGATCGGCACAAAGTGGATCTACCGCAACAAGCAAGATGAAAATGGCCTTGTTGTGAGGAATAAGGCACGACTTGTAGCTCAAGGCTACACACATGTTGAAGGAATTGATTTCGATGAAACTTTTGCACCTGTTGCTAGACTTGAGGCTATTCGCATATTACTTGCTTATGCTAACCATCATGATATCACTCTATATCAAATGGATGTGAAAAGTGCCTTCCTCAATGGTAAGCTTGAGGAAGAAGTATATGTTGCTCAACCCCCAGGTTTTGAAGATCCAAAGAATCCTGACAAAGTCTTCAGACTCAACAAGGCCCTCTATGGCCTCAAGCAGGCCCCATGGGCTTGGTATGATACTTTGAAGGAACTCTTCATGAAGAAAGGCTTCAAACCCGGTTCACTCGACCCTACTCTTTTCACTAAATCTTATGATGGTGAATTGTTTGTGTGCCAAGTATATGTTGATGATATTATCTTTGGCTGTACTGACCAATGTTATAGTGATGAATTTGCCTATATGATGAGTGAAGAATATCAAATGTCTAGTATGGGGGAGTTGAAATTTTTCTTAGGTATTCAAATTCGTCAACAACACAATGGCATATTCATATCTCAGGAGAAATACCTCAAGGACGTACTGAGGAAGTTCGGCATGCAAGATTGCAAAGGCGTCAAAATTCCTATGCCCACAAATGGCCATCTGTGCACTGATGAAAATGGTATTAACTTCGATCATAAGGTATACTGCTCCATGATAGGTTCCTTATTATACTTATGTGCATCTACGCCAGATATAATGCTTAGTGTTTGCATGTGTGCCCGATTTCAAGCTGCACCGAAGGAATCACAACATAAGGCTGTGAAGCATATTCTTCGATATCTAGCTCACACACCAACACTTGGATTATGGTACCCCAAGGGCTCGGCTTTTGATCTTGTTGGATATTCTGACTCCGACTATGCTGGTGATCGTGTGGATCGCAAGTCAACATCTGGTACATGTCATTTCCTCGGACGATCCTTGGTCTGTTGGTTCTCGAAGAAACAGAACTGCGTATCACTATCTACTATTGAAGCTGAGTACATTGCCGCTGGTTCTTGCTGTGCCCAATTGCTATGGATGAAGCAAACTCTCAAGGATTACGGTGTCAACATGAAGAATGTACCTCTCTTCTGTGACAATGAGAGTGCCATCAAGATTGCTCACAACCCAGTTCAGCACTCGAAGACAAAGCACATTCAGATTCGTCATCATTTTCTTCGTGATCATGTGTTGAAGGGTGACATTTCTATTGAGCATGTGAAGACTGAAGAACAGCTAGCCGATATCTTCACAAAGCCCTTGGATGAGAAGAGATTTAGCAAGTTGCGGTGTGAGCTAAATATCCTAGAATCTTCGAATGTTCTGTGAAAAGGACACTCATCCTAACACTTATGCAAAATTGATGACTTAGATGTGCAACACATGAAGAAACGTTTTACTTCAATCAATGAAGAATAACACTCTTAGTGTGAAGAAATTAATGAAGAATTTGATTCTCAGAACCCTACGATAATTGTACGTAGTGTCTGAAATCATCATTCTTATACGGTGGGTCCCGCCACCACCAAAAGTTGAAATTCCTCAAATTATTCATATTCTTCAACTTTGCGTAGTCTTCACTGGTTCCTTTGTTTTTCTTCATTGGCTATATATATATATATATATATATATATATATATATATATATATATAT
>NW_021220340.1:0-1599 GCF_002162155.2 Triticum dicoccoides
CATGCGCAAGGGGAACAAGAACGGAGTTACAAGTGATGATTTCAGGACTTTGAAGCCACCATAATGGGTGCATGAAGCCTTGGACGAAATATACAAGATGCCACTTCCTAAATTTCGTCCCGGGGCTATTTTAGGTGCTGCGTCACCTTATTATTGGGCCAGGCCCATGTAATTTCGAAATACATAAGTATAGGCTATTTTTAGAGTCCGTATGTGTGGGGAAACAAGAGATAGGGTTGATTTCGGACCCCTCCACCAAGGGCCACGAAATTCCCCCCTCTTCCTCCATATATACAGCCCTTAGGGCATCGTTTAGACTTTGGGATTTGTTTAGTTAAAAGTTAGCCATTGCAACTTCGTGTACTTCGTTTGTGTCCAACGACCAGACCAAGACCGCTTCCGGATCCCCACCATTATCAATACTTCATATATATTTGCAATATTCAGATTGCTTTATCATATTCTTGCTCGTTCTTCGATTGCTTGCAGGAATAGATCTTCGTGGTCAGGCTGACCGTGCTTCCAGCATCGTCAGTAACCTCAGGAGATTGGTTTAGCGATTGCTAAGGCGCAACGTCGTGCACGTTTTTAGTCGGATTGTCAAAGTCGTCTCCATCAAATCGATAGTTATCATCTCATCGAAAGACCGGGACCCTCGCCTCTATCAAGTGATATCAGTTTTCAGGTTGCTCGGTGAGAATTTCCAGTTTTCCTAGATTAGATTCACATTAGTCACGCAGCCGCTGCATCATTATCTCTTCCGCTGTCCACCACCCATCCATCAATTTCCACCACGTGCTACCCACCATTCATTGTCATAATAATAGTTGAGATCGTTCACATCTTCACTTGATCCAATCTGCATCTTATCTAGTATGTTTTGGAAAGAGGGAGAAAAAAAGAGAGAAAAAAACGAGAGAAAAAAAGGAAAAAAAAGTCAGAGAAAAAAAGGAGAGAAAGAAAAAAAAAGTGTGAGGAAAAAAAAAAGAGAGAGAAGAAAAAAAAACAAAAAAAAATTGTCTCAAACTTTTCAAGAGGAAAGTTGGAGAGAGAGTTGTTGTATATCCTGCTTGGCAGTTGTTTTTCATCATTATCTTCACTGCCGTTGTGATCTTCACTTATATCTTGCTGTCAAGAGCTACTTAGTATCCTTCATTGATGCTAGTTGTGCTACGCCGTGACCTCATTAGTGTTCTAGGCTCGCGTCTCTAGTCCGGTCTAGCCTAGGACCAGCACAGTACCGTCGTTGAGCGTTTATTCAACATTGCATCTTTGAATTGATTATTGCTAATCTTTTGCTACCATATATAGCCAACCCAGCTCCACATATTTCTACACCGTGTATACGTATGCTCCCCTGGCAATCGCTTTACTCAATATTCGGAGTTACTTGACACCGCCGGTTGGCGATCACCGCCTGCTGCATGGTAAGAACTTGTAAGACATTGATATTTGCTTTACTGTGAGCGTTTTACCACCACATCCTAGTAGTTATAGGAACATTATTTTTGGGTTTTGTTTCTTGTTCTACTAATCATGACAGGATCCAGAGTCAATTCATGGGCTTTGTCGATCGCGGGAGACGTGCCACCACCTTTG
>NW_021220341.1:0-957 GCF_002162155.2 Triticum dicoccoides
AAGTTTGCAACGGAGACCCACTAAAATATGAATCAGGTACCGGCCCATACGGAACCCCGGTACTGATAGGCGGCAGTGGTGGCGTACTATATGCTACTGTTTGATAACTAGGCTGCTGCAAATTAGAATTAAAACCAAAACTTCGGTTATTGTTATTGTGATTTTGTGGAACCGAAGTTGAAACAATGGGAGCAGTAGTACTAGGAACTAAATTATTAGCCGAACTACCAACATAGTTCTGGCCATCCAGATTATTGTTTAAAGGAACGTGAGGCTGCATAGCATTAGCCGATGCACTAGGTGTATGTATATTACTTGGAAAATTGTTAAATCTACTACTGTCTGGTGGCATCGGTCTTTTTCCAGAATACTCATCATTGACTTGCAGCACTAATGAGCGTACATGACCAGGTAGACATCTTTCAAGATCTTTATTAAACTGCTCCTTAAAGTCTTCAAGTCTATTAGCTACTGCTTGAGTAATTGTACATGTCGTATTTTCCATATCAGAACCATATTTGCTAGCTACAGACACATCAATTAGATGAGCAATTTCTTCAGTTGAGTTTTTTACCTGAGCATCAGAAGGGCTTGGAACTACCTTTTTGACGACGCCGTTCCTCGTCTTCGCGTATCCAGCCAACTTGAGCTTCAACCTCTCAACCTTTTCTTTCTCAAGCTCCTCTTCAAGCTCGCGCTGAACATCTTCCGATAGATCGTCGAGTGTGACGGCGATGACGTTCTCCGGGTCGATGTCGCTCCCGTTCTTGGACTCGGTACTCATCGTGTAGCTCTTCTTCTTCTCGTCCTCAGCGGAGTCGCCAATTGTGTTGGCACGCGAAATCGCCGTGCAACACCAAGATATTTGTCGTGCTTTCGTGACGACGAACGATTGCTTTCCAGGCAAAGCAACAAAGATTTCCTTGCTTTCGTGGAGGAGAGACGACCGTTTTACAG
>NW_021220342.1:0-860 GCF_002162155.2 Triticum dicoccoides
GGTTTCACAGAGAATCGATCTTGGTCACATCGATTTGCAATTCTCGGTCGGACCAAGAATCACATGTGCAATGGCCTAAGCCAAATCGGTGAGACCGATTTCTACAACTCGGTCAGTCTGAGATGAATTCGGCGGAAACCTAACCCTAAATTTTCAATCCAAGTTTAATCTACGGAGTATTTTTGCTGGATAGGAAGATTTCAAACGTGGCAAGATTCATGGCAATGCAATGTGCTAGGAGTCGGAGTTAAGAACAGCAAAAAGATTCAAATCGATACCCTAATGCAGCGATGGATTTGCTACGGCGGCAACGGCGGAGTCGAATCCCGTTAACAGCGGCGGGAGGTCGCTGGCGACGAGGAGGATGATCTGGAGACCCGATGAGGCAGAGCAGGCTGTGCGCGGGCGAAGAGTTTCGGAAGAATTTCCAAAAATTTGACCCGTGAGTATATATAGCCTGACCCTGTCAGTGTGACCGAGTGGAACAACTCGGTGGCACCGAGATGCAAAACTACAAGCAGTTACTGCAACTCGGTGTGACCGAAAAGTTCAAATTAGTTGCACCGAGATTGAAAACCTAGATCAACTTAGTGACCTCGATATGACCAAAATGGATGAATCGGTCAGACCGAACTGCACAAAGAGGTTTTGGAAGTTTAAGTCTATGACAAATCGGGGACTCCGAGTGCTCCTCACACAGAGTGGTTCGAATCTTACTTGATCAAACAAGAAAAGCATAGATCGCTAGAGAAGGTTCTTAGGCATTCTTGTCCATCCACTTGGCAAAAGAAAAGAAACCAAACAAACAAATCAACAAGTGGATGTCCTTGAATGAGTAAATGATGCAAACGACATGCCCA
>NW_021220343.1:0-410 GCF_002162155.2 Triticum dicoccoides
AAAAAAAATCTTGAATTCAAAAATGAGCATGAATTTAAAAAAATGTTCGTGTGTTCAGAAAATGTGCGCTAATTTCCAAAATAATTCGTGAGTTTGCAATTTATTCAAAAATTCAGAAACATGTTCATGAATTCAATAAAAATCATGAATTCAAACAATGTTCCTGAATTGTGGAAAATAATGTGAGGTTGAAAAAAATTTGTCAGTTTCAAAAATTATTATGAGTTTGAAAAAATTGTTCATGAATAAAAACAATATTCTCAAATTCAAATAATGTTTGCAATATTTACAATTTTCAGAAAATTTCATGAATTCAAAACAAACTTCATAATTGAAAAAAGAGTTTATGAATTTATAAAATTTTCAGATTTGGAAGCAATGAAAGAAAAAAAATGAAAAGGTAAATCAAA
>NW_021220344.1:0-537 GCF_002162155.2 Triticum dicoccoides
GCTCTTGGGCCAAATTCAGAGCGTAGAGCCAAGTGCAGGCTAGACTAATGGGCCAACTGCATCCAATTAGGCCCATTCAGGGGTTTTCTTGCGTATTTTTCTGTTTTCTATTCTGATTTAATTTAGGCAGTAAATCATAATGCTGAAACTTTTTGTGGAAGCTAATTGAATTATTCCGGAGCCAAACAATTAATGTTAGAATTTTTTTGGAGCTGTTAATTAATCAAATTCAAATACACCGTGATTTAAATCAAAGACCAAAATGTCATGAAAAATGTGCCTCAGCTCTGGTAGAGGTTTACGCCAGGTGCCAAAATAAATGAACATTTTTTAAGGGCATTACATTGAGAAAAACATAATATGTCTAAAAATGAAGGGTGGAAAATGCACAAAAAATTGGTGCGCCTGGGGACTCGAACCCAGGACCGCGTGGGTTTGTGGTGTTTAGGGCTACGCTGGTAACCGCTAGGACAGATGGCAAGACTTTGACATGGGTAGGGAAAGAAGGTATACATAGTGAGACTGTGAATTTTTTTT
>NW_021220345.1:0-886 GCF_002162155.2 Triticum dicoccoides
TGTCCGGGGTGTGCCCCCCCTCACGGACGGTGCTGCCGCCGGCACCTGGAGGGGGGAAACGGACGCATGGGGTCTACACGGAGGGGATCTTGCTGTGGGTCTGGCCCGGATGTTGCTCCAAAGTGTTCCTATGGGCTGACATAACACAACCGAGTGGGGAGGTCCACTGGTCAAAGCCCGTCAGTGCAAAGTCAAAGGGCTAGATCCCGTGGTCAAACGCTACAGGGTTAGGCGGGACGAGGGCACTAGGGGGTAGCAATGCCACCGGAGCGTCGCACCGGGCCCTCATACATGCGCGGTGGTGTGGTGGCATGTCCGAAGAGGCGGGACGCGTCTCCGATGCGTGGCCCCCCCTCACGGACGGCGATGACACGGTAGTAGACGTTCTGCGGGAACGATGCAGCGTCAATATTACTAAATACTCGGAGCGCGATAAAATCATGAGTTTTTTTGCACGATGTGGGAACATGTGCTATAGGAACGATGGTATTTTTTCATAATTTTTGGTGATGGAGAAGTATCCGAAAAATTCCCTCTACGTGGATTGCCCTTCGCGCGTCTACGGCTGTAGCCGGCGGCCTTCGGGGGGTTGCATGCCGCCAAATCTTGCGTAGGCGGCCTCTCACAAGTCTGGAAGTTTTGTGGCGGTTGCAAACGCCCGGCACGCGTGTCCGGGGTGTGCCCCCCCTCACGGACGGCGCTGCCGCCGGCACCTGGAGGGGGGGAACGGACGCATGGGGTCTACACGGAGGGGATCTTGCTGTGGGTCTGGCCCGGATGTTGCTCCAAAGTGTTCCTATGGGCTGACATAACACAACCGGGTGGGGAGGTCCACTGGTCAAAGCCCGTCCGTGCATAGTCAAAGGGCTAGATCCCATGGTCAAAC
>NW_021220346.1:0-1505 GCF_002162155.2 Triticum dicoccoides
CTCTTTTTTATTTTTTATTTTCCTTCTTTGTATACACAGGACTCCGTTCACCAGAGGCCCTGTCCGGCGGCGAACCCGCTGAACTCACGATGCAACAGCCAGGGAGGGAAAAAGGCTGCGACGAACACTCAGGTGGTCTCCATTACGAGCATTAAATTTGATTATATACACCAGTCCGCAGCCCACCCCTGGAGGGGGGCATGTTTAATTAGTCCAATCCCTTGCTTACCGCACAATTTGTATCATTCCGCACTCATAGCAGAATTCCTTGAATAAATAATGCAGCACTTTTTGCCTGTAATTGCATTACTTTACATATATGTTCACTAATGACATCTTGCACCCGTATATTTTGGTACGGCCAAATACACCAGGGGCTTATGTTCCCCGCATTGTGGTGTGATAAGTCCGAACACTTTCACAAGTGCGGCACCCCGAACTTATAGCATTATATGAATCGGCTCCGAATCATGTCTTGGGTCAATAGTTGGGTTTGCCCGGCTCCCACGTTTTGGTACCTTACATTCCGTTCTGTCGGCTAAGGTGGCTGAGGGAGTCCTGGACTAGGGGGTGTCCAGACAGCCAGACTATCAATGTCCGCCGGACTCCAAGACTACGAAGATACAAGATTGAAGACTCCGGCTCGTGTCCGGAAGGTACTTTACTTGGCGTGGAAGGCATGCTTGGCGATACGGATATGTAGATCTCCTACCATTGTAACCGACTCTGTGTAACCCTAGCCCTCTCCGATATCTATATAAACCGGAGGGCTTTAGTCCATAGGACAACATACATTACAACAATCATACCATAGGCTAGCTTCTAGGGTTTAGCCTCCTTGATCTTGTGGTAGATCTACTCTTGTACTACCCATATCATCAATATTAATCAAGCAGGACGTAGGGTTTTACCTCCATCGAGAGGGCCCGAACCTGGGTAAAAACATCGTGTCCCTCATCTCCTGTTACCATCCGCCTAGACGCACAGTCCGGGACCCCCTACCCGAGATCCGCCGGTTTTGACACCGACATTGGTGCTTTCATTGAGAGTTCCTCTGTGTCGTCACCGATAGGCTTGATGGCATCTTCAACCAACAACGCTGTCCAGGGTGAGACTTTTCTCCCCGGATAGATCTTCGTATTCGGCGGCTTCGCACTGCGGGCCAATTCACTTGGCCATCTGGAGCAGATCAAAAGCTACGCCCCTGGCCGTCAGGTCAGATTTGGAAGCTTAAACTTCACGGTCGACGTCCGCGGAGACTTGATCTTCGACGGACTCGAGCCACAGCCAAGCGCGCCGCACTGTGACGATGGGCATGATCTAGCTCTGCCGCCGGACAGTGCCTTGGTGGCCGCACACGGATCCGCCCCGACCATTAGCCCGGAGCCGATCGCCCAGATCGAGGGTCGATGGATAGACGCCGCCCTGGGGGCTTCAACATCCACGGCGATGGAGCCGAACACTAATCTTGTCCCCTGCGAAACTCGTGATTCCGAGGCGCCGGA
>NW_021220347.1:0-1652 GCF_002162155.2 Triticum dicoccoides
AGGGTTGGCCTGGGGGGTGGGGGGGTTATGTGGGGAGAGGTGGGCCGGCCGGGGTGGGCTGGCCGACTGGGCCGGCCGGTTGGCTAGCTGGGTCGGTTGGCCCGGGGGTTTGGGGGGTTTCTTTTTCCCTTTTTTTGTTAGTTTGTTTTTCTATTTTATTTCTTTTCTGTTACTGTTTTATTTTATTCTAGTTTTATAAAGCATAAAAGTTGTACCTTAAAAAGTAACACTAATTATACCTCTACCACAAAAAGGTTTAACCCCCAAATAATATAGTTTAGTATTTTATAAAATACCAAAGCATTTATGTATTTGTCTTACCTACTGTTTAATTAATTAAATGCATTTAGAACTTTTATAAAAATGTGGTTTCTCCACCAACATTACTTATGAATTATTTGTCACATTTAGAACATTTTAGTTTTGACTTTTGAAAACGTTTATTGTTTGCTTGATTTTGAATATGAATTTAAATCGGTTCCGAACTAACACGAGATTAGCGAAAATAATCAAAGTGATGTGGCATCATTAGCAGAGGGTTACTGTAGCTTGATTACCCGGGCGTCACAATTCTCCTCCACTACAAGAAATCTCGTCCCGAGATTTAAGCGGTGGATTAAGGGGGGAAAGGTGCTCGTAGCGAAAAACCTAATGAGTCTTCTCGGTCTTGGCTGCCCTTTCGAAGAGGTTGATCCCTTCCGTTGATGTCTTCATTTCTTTGCTTCAGGTCATCATGGTGAAGTCGGCATCCTTTTCTTTGGGAACTCCAACGTACTTATGAATAGGTAAGGTGCAGCTTCTACAACGATAGGATTTTATAAGGGAAAATCTTCTGGGGGTTTCCCAAGTATGAACATATGAGTATCTCTCGAGCTGAACAAACGAAACACATCGAGAGCAAAGTAAGACGGTGCAATAAGAATTTTCAAGCGAATAGGTAATCGTTCATTGCCTGGAACAGAGTGTGAATGGGGTTCAGGGCAACAGGAATAAGTATTGTGTCCGATACAGAATAGATCAACAGGCGGGTGGCCCGTGAATTACATAGAAAGTCAAGCACGAGGGATAACTTTGACAACAGGGTGTACAAGAGAGTCAGGTTTCGATCCTGTGAAACTGTGGGTTATGGGCCCACCATGTGGTTAAAAGTAGAAAGGTTGGTGACATCTGCTCGATCATGTTAGCCAGGCATGTCAGAGGAGAGTCTGAGGGTCATGCCGGCAACAACATAGGTACCAAGGGCGAGGGACGAAGAGAACCATTTTCCTGCTCGTTGAACGAGGCGGACCAATAGGCAAAGTTCTCGTCCATCGGCGGTTACCGGAAGTCATCAACAGTAGAAACAGGGTTACACCAGACAGGAAGGTACACCGAGGTGTTTACCTAAGCAGGGGATTACCACTGCTCGGTTAAGTAGTTTACAAGTAAGTTTGAACAAAACAACGGGAAGGAAAATGTGCTTAAACACGTATATCAGGGGTATATCCTTCCCAAGGACAAGCAGAGCAAGATATCCATGACAGGATATAAAGTAGAAAACCATTTAGGTAAGGGAAGAAAAATTTCATGACATTACCCATACAACGGTGTTTGGATAATTGATAAAGAGAAATTTAGCATTGTGCTTCAAATGTTCCTGGTGATGAACGGAG
>NW_021220348.1:0-3747 GCF_002162155.2 Triticum dicoccoides
GGATCCGCGCTCGTCCCTTCCAGATCGCAGCCGCCACCTCCTCCCTTCCAGATCATGGCCGCCACCTCCCTCCGATGGAGCTCCCCCCATCCATGGCCTCCCCCCCGCCCTCCTCTCTCCCTTCCCCTCCCTCGCGCCGCCACCACCACCACTCCTTCCAAGCGCGTGCACGCGTTCCAGCTGTGGGCTTCTCCTTCCGCTTGCTTCGTGTCGCGGAGCCGTGGAGGAAGACCTACGGGCGCAGCGCCACTACTGCCGCTAGCGACCATCGGCGGCGGCTGCTGCGTCGTTGGTCAGTCCCGCCTTGCTCGTGCACTCCCCCCGCTTCCTCCTCCCTCCCCTCGCTAACGTCTCAGCCACGCACAGGTAGTCAGGCAGGCAGGCAGGTGCGGATGCACCAATTCCGCTCCCCCACCCGCTCCGGCGATGTTGAGGAGGTCGACGGCGTGCGCTTCGCTCACCACCCGCTTCTCCTCCGCCGCCCCGCTCACGTGGGTAAGTGCATCATCCTCTCCTCCCCCTCTCGCCTCCTCCATCGGCTGTGACGCGCGTGTGCCCACCAACCAGAGCACGGCTGGCAGATGGATGACGATTTTCATGTATTTTGACTCGGTTAGATCAGTCGATGCTTCCTAGTACATAATGAATGAGCGTTTGCTGCTGGATATTACTCCTTCCCTACAGTTTTGTTCACCTTTGATTTCAGAGATGTTGTCAAACCAGAACCTCATCCAACCATCTGGAGTAATATCTTAGCGCGGTAGTTCCACAGCTGCTGCTACTACTAGGCTATATTCTCATTCATAAACTTCCTGAAAAATGTCTTTTACGTACCTGCTACATGTGCATTGTCTCCATTGGAATTCTGCTCTTAAACTAGGCAATCATACACGATCTGCAACTTTGGGGTACCAAAATGTTTATTTTCATAGACAGTACACAACTGATTTGTAAATTAGCTGAATAAATAGGCCCTGTAAACTGAGCATGGGCCTATGCCTGTTAATAATCTACAAGTGGCAGTCACCACTGTTTCTCTGAATTGGGGTCCTGTTCTTGTAAACATTATGTAAAGCTAAAATTCTTCTGTGTCTTGCTTCCTGTGTCTTGCTCATTTGATATAAACATTATGTAGAGCTCTGTTTCTTCTTCTTTTGCTTCCTGTATGTATGTATGTGTCTGACGACGAAGTTGGTTTCTTCAGAATTGATCAAGTCTGACAAAGTTGTTCTAAACATTTCTTGAAACAGGGCGAGGCCGGTGATGTCCATGCTGTGATGTCCCTGGGGTGGCGCCACTGTGCCCGACGCTTGCCCTGGTCACCGCGATGGTGCTTCGGCGGCTTCCAGACCCTCTCCTAGATGTGGTGATGGTGACAGCACAACCGTGGTGTGGCTGAGCCTCTGCTACGGCTACAATGTCCCTCTGGTGAGCTCCTCCCCATTCCTTCTTCTCTGATGTAGCTCCTGCATGGCCATGGCCATGATTTGGGTTGGACGTGGGGCTATACTAGTTGCTGCTAGATGCTGTAACCAAGCATCAACTCCTACTGGAGCTCTCTGGTGATAAATTCATGTGGTTCTAGGGTCTGTCAGTAGCTGCCCACGTGTACTTGCTTTACATATGTGCCCCTGTGATGCTCTGGTGATATGGAGTGGCTGATATCAAAATCATGGTGGTGTTGATTCTTATCTTGCGTGTCTCTGGTGGTGGTGGTGTTGACAGCAGTTACACACCTAGCTTGTAACTAATATCATTACTGCTAATTTACCTCAAGTTAATCTGAACATGGTTGAAATGAGCGCTGCTAATTTTGATGTCTAATATCAATTTTTACCCCCAAGTCCTTAAGTAATTATTTTCATTACATCAAAATTAGCTGAGAATATTGACTCGAATATTTTATGTATGACATGATGCATGTACACATACGGTTGAGAAAATACCGAGCTGCAGTGGAACAACCTGGAGTTAGAGAACTTCAAGTACAAGATCAACGAGGTGACCGGCATTATGGTGGCTGTGTACGGCGGCGACCACAAGTTCTTCGGTGAGCTGGCAGTGTCCATATTGTGTGATATATGATGCTGCTCCGTTGTGCATCTCTCTTTTCTTGTGTGTTGCATCATTGTTGCTTGATAGAGTAAATGATTTCAGTTTTGGTTGTGTCCAATCTTTACTATGTACCATGCTTAGTGTTTACTAAACTGAGGCATTGGGCATTGGAATTTACGCATTTATGTATAATTTTAGTTTTGGATGTGTCCAATGCAAACATTGCTATCAACTGTCAAGTTGATTTTAAAATGTCTCATTAACTTCATTATTCTATTATTTATTTTTAAATATGCTATTAGATTTACTTCTATTTTGTTCCTAAACATTTTGTTCTGTAACATGCAGATGCTGGGCTTTCATGTTTCTTCGTGAGCATCAGGACAAAGAAGTCGGAGGAAGCATAGTTCTAACATTGCTGTCAAGTGTCAAGTTTTGCATTAATGAAGCCCTTTATGCTGCTCCTATTTGTATGTGTGTATGATGTAGCAGAACCTGGTTCATGTGATTGTACACTTGTGGAGCTTGTTATTTGATTGTAAACTTGATGCTGATCACATTTGTATGTGTGTTATATGATGTAGCACTTTGATGGTTGATAATATTTGAAGTATTTCATGTGTTTTCTGTGTGCCAATTTAAATACCAGGTATTTATTTGCGTGAAATAAAAAAATGAAGAATATTGCCCTGATGGCTAGGACCCAGTACTAGAACCTGACAATGGGGACCCACCTGACTAGTGAACCCAATTTATAAAAAAAGAAAAAAATGAAACTATTGAGACAAAAAGGCCATGGGCCAAAAATAAAAAGGCTGCAATGTTGGGCTTGGTCCATGAAGCTGACAAAAAATTCACAGAAAAAAATATAAATGGGCTGAATTAATGGGCTCGGCCCATATAACACCGAATTGGACCGGGCTGAATCTTGTGCCACGTCAGATTGCCACGCTGGATGCCTACGTGGCCTGGGGAGGTTGCTGGTGACCAAAACAAAACAGTAGACGTATTTTGGTCATAAACGTCTTCGACCATTCCAGAAGAAAGGTTGCTATAGTCAGTTTATGACCGCCAGCTTTTGACCGTCTGTTTTTGGTCACAAAAAGGTCGCAAATGATAAACCATGACCTTTCAGTGACCAATAGTGGTGGTCACAAGTTGACATATTTCTTGTAGTGCTAGTTTGTGCAAACGTGATCAGAAGCTTCACAAAAGGGCAGTCAACTCTGTTGAGCCGGCAGTACCTCAGTATTTACGCTGGTCTGAGCAACCTATTTTGTGGAGTAGAGATGATCACCCGCCACAGGTTGATAATCCAGGTCATTTGGACTTGGTGGTAGCCCCTCAAGTCGGGGGATACAAGTTCACTAAAGTGCTCATGGATGGGGGAAGTAGTATCAATATTTTGTATTATGATACATTCCGCCGTATGGGGTTGACAGATAAGGATCTTAAACCATCAAATACGGTCTTTCATGGTGTGGTGCCTGGTAAGTCTGCATATCCTGTAGGCAAGATAGCTTTGGAGGTAGCTTTTCGAGATGACTACGATTCAAGGTCAGAAACATTGACGTTTGAGGTGGTAAAAATCAAAAGTCCGTACCACGCCTTGTTTGGGCGGCCGGTTTATGCTAAGTTTATGGCAAGGCCATGTTATGTTTATCTGCAGCTTAAAATGCCAGGTCATAAAGG
>NW_021220349.1:0-1247 GCF_002162155.2 Triticum dicoccoides
AGGCGTGCCGCCCGCATCGCTGCCGGGATGCCCCCGGACTCGACGGAGCCGGAGGAAGAGGAGGAGGAGCAGCCGGAGGAAGGAGAGCTGCTGCCGGAGCCAATGGAGCTGGCGGATCCGGAGGAGGACGAGGCGGACCAGCCTGCTACGGGGTTCAACATGGTAGAGGCGGAGGCGGAGGCGGAGTTCACCTCGCCCAAGCCGCGGAGATGGCGGAGCAGCAGGCCAGCTTGGAGTCCATCCAGGATGAGGCCTATGCGGAGGCCAACCGGCAGTTCCTCCTGCAGGAGCAGACGGCGGCCGACACAGTCTTCGTTGAACTCGATGCAGAGATAGAGGAGGAGGCCGGAGCGGAGCAGCCGGAGGCGTCGGAGCTGCAGGTGCTCCCCATGCTGTCGAAGCCAGGCACGAATATTGTCGACATCTCTGACGATGAGTAACTAGATCATCTATGTAGTACGTACTTCCCGCGTTCCTAAATATAAGTTTTTTAGAGAGATTTCAACATTAAACTACATATGTATATAGACGTATTTTAGAGTGTACATTCGCTCATGCTGCGTATGTAGTTCATAATGGAATCTCTAAAACGAGTTGTATTTAGGTACAGAGGGAGTAGGTTTTATCGTTTGCATGCTTTTGTGGATTAGAGAATCTAGTATGAGATATCCGGATGTAGTTGTGCTAATTTGAGGAGTGTCCGGTCCCTATCCGTGGATGTTTAAGAGGTCATATTTATCATGTGTGGTTGTAGATGCTCTAAGCCGATACCTGCTCTACACACAGCCCTTAGCCCGCCTTTTCTGATTTTCCTGGTGCACGACCCGAGCCCATAGACTGTGGTTTTGGTTCCGCCACCCGCCGTATCCGTGGTCTTAGCAGTAACGACGAGACGACATTGCCATTACGATGCGAACTGTGAGGAGGAGAAGCTGGTGGCCGATTTGGTTCTTAGTCCATGGGTTGAAATAGTTTGGGATTGTTTGGTATGTGACCAGACCGAACCAAACCAAACCAATAATAGGAAAAACCCAAATCAAACCAACTTACATTAGAAACTCAGCCCATTTTATCCAAACCTAAAGAGTCCAGTAGGAAAACTGATCCAAAATTGAAGTTTGAGTCCAAACCATTCCCAGGTCTAAGCCTTCCGACTGTTTTCTTCATCTTCTCACGCCTCATCCGACATCCTTACACCTCGACTGTTGTTGTTGTCGGTACTCCATGTTTCTTGAGTTTGCTGTCCT
>NW_021220350.1:0-1003 GCF_002162155.2 Triticum dicoccoides
CAGCAAAAAGAAAATTGGGTCAGAACATTGTGTGAACAGTAAACTTTTTTACACACTGAATTTGTCTTTTTTGCCGAGAGTTGCTTGATGTCCAAACGAGTTGAAACTTGGAGCGCACCTCACGCATAAACTTATCTACCACACAAAAAGAATTGAATTTTTTCAAATTTGTTTAGTATTTGTTTTGATTTTTTTCGTCAAGTGGCGTGCAGATGAGCTCAGAAACACCGCACTCGGGAGTAATGAATACAAATGAGTAGAAACGACGCTAGGAGTACCCTCAAATCCGTCACCTCTAATAACTCCAACAGAACATATTGGCTGAGAGAAACACCCATAGGTGATTAGGGTTCCCTCGCCTCCTGTCAGCGGCGCCGCCGGTCGGCCTCGCTTCTGTGGCCATCTGGCCATGGAGGCAGGGTGGATCTCGGCCGCCATCACGGGAGGGCTCCGTTTTTCTGGTTTTAGGGTTAAGGTTTGGTGGGACGACACTCAGGTGGTGGCGGTGGCGCCTTATCCAATAAAGTCTCCCCGGCTTCATCCCCATCTCGGCGGCGACATCCAGTAGCTTGTGGGAGTGGTGTGGTTCTTGAGGAATTCTTATGGATGTGGGTATCTCTGGATCGTCAAGGAGCTTCATCAGTAGTTCTTTCTCCTTCTTCATCTCCTGGACGGGTGTGGTCTTCCTTACCCATTCGGCGACTTCCCATCCACACCCAACTACGTTAGGCCGGCTCAGGGAGAAGCGGCAGTGGCGGCGCGCCATTGACATGGTCTGGAGGTTGAAGACGAAAGGCATCTCAAGGATTCCGGCGTAATTTTCATTTTTGTTGAAGTGCTTTGTACTGTCCGGTGTTTCTTTTAATGCGACAGTCCTTTTCACAAAAAAAAAGACGCTAGGAAGAAACCGTGTAAGACTTCACTCTGGTGTACTCGAGAGGTTTCCTTAATTTTGTTTCTTTCTGTTCTAAATTGTAGAGCAGACGATGGGAAAACCTGTGTT
>NW_021220351.1:0-385 GCF_002162155.2 Triticum dicoccoides
GATGCCAAGTCCAGAAAGATCAATCGCATGAATGTACAATAGCTGATAAGAGAAACACAAGCGCCATGGTAAACACTTACAAAAATCAGCCACAAAATGACAAAGAAAATGACAAATGACAAAAGAGAAGGTAAGAGGAAAGCATCGTCACTTACATTGTAGAAAAGAAGGCAACCCCTGGTAGGCTTGCGTTTCAACAGCGCCTTGTGCAGTTCATCAGCAATAAATTTGGACGAACTGAGATTTTTAACACCATTGATGTCACGCTGCAATATAAAAAACAACACTGAAGTTCACCGAATGCACCACAAAAAATATGAAAGTTATCACACTGACATATAGTAAAGTTATCAGGCACACAAGAAAGAAAATGACATAAAAAAAA
>NW_021220352.1:0-2240 GCF_002162155.2 Triticum dicoccoides
CGAATGCACACATACTCCTGACTATCAATTGACAGACGAGGGTCTGAAGACAACTAAAGAGGGACAACTCAAAGGAACATACGATT
Source organism: Triticum dicoccoides (assembly GCF_002162155.2). Classification (NCBI taxonomy): domain Eukaryota; kingdom Viridiplantae; phylum Streptophyta; class Magnoliopsida; order Poales; family Poaceae; genus Triticum; species Triticum dicoccoides. Next base: position 87 of record NW_021220352.1, read on the forward strand.
TTCTGAGTTGTGGATGCATGGTTTAGCATGTCGAACGAATTCCACATATTTCTTCCGGATAACTCATGCAGAAAGGTAGAACTGGCAGAGTCACAATGTAGAATCGAGAACCCATCGAGAGCACTCTGATTGTGATCTTTCGATCAGCGAGGAACATCTGCCATAAGCGGTTCATAGTATTTCGAAGAAAGGAATACCACGAACATCGAGGACTAATGCAAAGGTTACTAATAACCTAAAGGAACGAGCAAAACTATCAACATGAAGCAAGTAGGGTGAATCTCGGGTTCAAAACCCAGGGATAGAATACCTACTACTAAGTAGCATCACGGGATGCTTTCGAGAATGATGGCCAGAATCATCACGCTGGGAACACAAATCATGGCTAAATTACTAGATGATCCCCTAAGACACCTAGGGTCATAATACTAGCTCCAACATATATGTCAAGGCAATAAAGTACCTCAACTCACTGATTTGTGTGATTAATCTGACCAAAGGCACATCGGAAACAGGGGGAAGGGATTTGCAATGCATCCGACTATTTAGAAACCTGGGATGACTCGGACAGCATAACGGCTGTAAATGCTCAGAAAGATTTGAGACATTCACAAAAATGGTGGCATAACCACTCAGAAGCACAATATCAAGGTTTCGAGATCAACAGTTAACATACAGAAGTCGTAGGAACTGAACTCAAGCTTAAACCCAACAATCTATAAGTCTACGGATTAGTAACACGTGATCCTAATAGAAAGAAGAGATAGCCTAGTTCTTTAATCCCCGTAGGAAAGATAAGATGACTCAGATCAGAAGGGCATAAGGTATAAGGAGTAAAAAGAGCCTTACGTTCCATCCCACAATCAATTCCCTTATATAACTAAAGAGTTTCTAGACTCAACTTCGACCAGTTTGGCTTGGTAATCCTACAGGCAGTCAAGCTCTGATACCAACGCTATCAGGACCCTGACTCAATGCCACATCGATCTAGCATGTAACACCTCATATCACTTTGCGGCCTCACGCACAGTATTCCCACGGGTGTCGCCTTACCTTAGCCCGGGACCGTTTGCGCCTTCTGGCACACGTATATGACAGTGTCGCTAGCATCCATATGATAAGGAGCCCGGGCTGACATGGCTAGTCGTAAACCCAAAGTGGCACAGACTTACAGGGACAGGCATCCATGACCCAGCATCGAACGTGTCGGTCATCAGCGAGTGAATCCAGGCTGTAGCACTGGGCTAGCAGGACTCCGGTGAACCGGGCTGTAGCAGGCTAACAGGACTCCGGTATTTCTCGCGTGACATTTCCCCGAAGGGACAGACACAGGAACGAAGAAGGACACATGCCGGCCAGCCTAAGTGTTCCGGAGCAGTAGCAAGCTACCATGGCTCGGTGGAAACACTAGGAGACATTTCCCGGTAAGAGAGGCTACTAAAGATAAACAACTAGATGGTCAGATCCCACACATACCAAGCATTTCAATAACATACACACAATATGCTCGATATGTGCAAATACAACATGGCATCACAACATGACCCTACGACTCAAGTATTTTACTCATTAGGCTCCGAGGAGCGAGATATTACAAACATGGGTCTCATGACCCAACAATCAGAGCATACAAATCAAAGCACAAGCGGAAGCTATCATGTCTGAGTACAGACATCTATAAATGGAAAAGGCTGAAAAGCCTGACTATCTATCAGATCCTGCCGAGGGCACAAGATCGTAGCTGAGGTATCAAGCTAAACGTCGAAGTCCACGCGGAACTACTAGTGAGACTGAAGTCTCTCTGCAAAACATAAAATAGGCAAACGTGAGTACAAATGTACCCAGCAAGACTTACATCAGAACTAACTACATATGCATCATTATCAACAAGGGGGTGGTGGAGTTTAACTGCAGCAAGCCAGCTTTGACTCGGTGGCTAACTTGAACTACGACTGCAAGTAACTCTTTTGAGGTGGCGCACACGAGTCCACATATTCACCATATCAATACACCACTATGGATCCGCTCCCGTCTCCCTACGAGAACGCCATCCATAGCACTCACGCTTATCTTGCGTATTTTAGAGTATCCACTTTCACTTGTCTATGAACTATGCAAGGGGTCCAAGTTTCCATATCCGAGGAATCCGGCTAT
>NW_021220353.1:0-495 GCF_002162155.2 Triticum dicoccoides
CTTTTGCAAGCGCATGTGGGGCCCCTCCCGGGTACCACACACTAGAGATGAATTAAATCCGAATACGAACGCACATTGTGTCACGCCCGCGCAGTGTTTTTGGTGTTTTCGGCTCGGAAAATCATAGACAATCGATAGAGCCTTAAAACGTGACAAATTTTGGTGTGCGTGCCCTACATGGTCACTGTGGCCCATGGAAAAAAATGAGCGAGTTTGGCGGATGCGACGGAGAGACGTACGACCGAGGGTCCCCTCCACCCATACCGATACCACCGCCTTCCACACCAAGTGCCCGGGCGGTTTCCCGGAATGCACCCAACTTTTGCCAGCATGCGTGGGGCCTCGCCCGGGTACCGCACGCGAGAGATACACGAAATCCGACAATGAATGCACGTCGCGTCACGTCCAGGTAGTGTTTTTGGTGTTTTCGGCTCGGAAAATCATAGAAAATCCATAGAGCTTCGAAACGCGACACATTTTGGCGTGCGTGCCCTG
>NW_021220354.1:0-402 GCF_002162155.2 Triticum dicoccoides
GAAGAAGCCATTCAAAAGAAACCCTCCAGGCCCATCCAACTTAGACCGGATACTCGATCGCTTGTGCCAGATACACGGCACCCCCAAACAACCAGCCAACCACACCAACAGGGATTGTTGGGTGTTCAAGCAGGCAGGCAAGTTAAGTGCCGAAACCAGAGACAAGGGGCTGCGTAGCGATGACGAGGAGGAGCCCCGGCCGCCGAACAACAAAGGACAGAAGGGATTCCCCCCGCAAGTGCGGACGGTGAACATGATATACGCAACCCATATCCCCAAAAGGGAGCGGAAGCGTGCTCTCAAGGATGTCTATGCGTTGGAGCCAGTCGCCCCAAAGTTTAACCCATGGTCCTCCTGCCCGATCACCTTTGATCGACGAGACCACCCTACTAGCATCCGTCA
>NW_021220355.1:0-400 GCF_002162155.2 Triticum dicoccoides
ATGAATACCAGCAAGATTCACTGGACAGGCATTGGATGGTGATGTCCACGACGTTCAGGTCGGACGAGGAGGCATATGATTTCTATAATGACTATGCGAAAAAACGTGGATTCAGCATTAGGAAGGACAACTTGAAATACGCGAAGGTTCTCAACGCACCTAAGCGCTTGAGGAGGTTTCTCTGTTCGAGGTCTGGAAAACAACAGGCCAAGCTTTGTACCATGGAAGGTAGGAAGCGTAGGCTGAGAGCGGAGACCCAGTGTTATTGTGATGCCCATCTAACTGTGAAGCTTGATAGAGAGCGCTCCATTTGGTATGTCAACAGTTTCAGCGATGATCATAGTCACATTCTTGCTAGACCGGATGAATTTACATATCTCCGGTCTCATAATCAGATAAA
>NW_021220356.1:0-929 GCF_002162155.2 Triticum dicoccoides
AGTTAAAAACTAGGCTGATCTGCCCTAGGTACTGCGTCAGCACGTGCTGCAATCTATCGGTTGGTGTTGGATTTGGAACTCCACAGTCTAATAGCGGACTTTGATGAGTTTGCAAACCACATGTCCAATGAATGGTAAGAGCAACTCCAATGGACCGACCCAAATGGACGGTGATTTCGTCCGTTTTTTCTCCGTTTGGGTCGGCCGCCCGTTCGGCGTCCGCCCTGTTTTTCATATCGGTCAGCAGCGCGCCCAACGCGCTGACCCATATGTGCAGGTGTGGCCGGCTAACCGTCCAATTGTGCATTGCATTCAGCATATTATGAAATGATAATTTAACAAACAAAATATTCCACCCTAATAAATAGTATAGTTTACAGGCCAAATAAAAATAAAAATGTTTCACATAGTTTTACAAACGAATAAAAGAAGATACATCTATTGGTTGCCAACATGAGTCCACATATGCTCAACCAAATCACATATTGGGAATCATCGGAGTCGCAAATGAAATTGTGGAAAAAGTACTCGTCGGCAGAGTCCATTTTCGTACCTTGGCAAACTATCGAACAGCTTGCGGGCGTCGAAGAAGGAGACGGCCGGCGAGGGGAGACGCGGCGCCCACAGACCAGCTAGCTGCCCTGCCGGCGTGCGACGAGTGTGACGGCGTCCGACGAGCATGCCGGTCGTATGTAGCAGGGGCGGCGAGGCGTCTTCTTGGTCGCGGGCAGCTGTGCGGTTGGGAAAGCGGCGGCGGGAACTAGTTTGCTCCCCGGCGGCGGCGGGCGACTGGGGGCAAGGGCGGCGTTGCTGGGCGGATGTGGAGGCGGCGGCAGCTGGAAGAGTCGCTGCAAAAATGGGCGGTGGCGTCAGTGACGAAGGAGGCGGGGGGTGAGGGTTGCTTGTTGGCCAGAGGAGGGAGGCCAATG
>NW_021220357.1:0-385 GCF_002162155.2 Triticum dicoccoides
ATCCGAATAATTGTTATTTGGTGCCTGCGTTGAAAATGAACATTATATCTGGATCGTGTTTATTGCGAGACAGTTATTATTTAAATCAAAGAATAATAGATGTTCTATTTGTATGAGTAATATCTTTTATGGTCATGCACCCAATGTGAATGGTTAACTCTTGTTGAATCTCGATCGTAGTGATACACATGTTAGTAATATTAATGCCAAAATATGCGAAGTTAATGATGATAGTACCACATACTTGTGCCACTATCACTTAGGTCACATTGGTCTAAAGCGCATGAAGAAACTCTATGCTGATGAACTTTTAGAAACACTTGATTATGAATCATTTAAAACATGTGAACTATGCCTCATGGGAAAATGACTAAACCCCTATTTT
>NW_021220358.1:0-1520 GCF_002162155.2 Triticum dicoccoides
GATTAGTAGTTAAGAATCCATCCTATTAACCTCAAAAAAAATTCTGCTCTGATTCTTTTCTCGACCTCGATCTCAGATGCTCTTTTTTTTTGCATTAGCTTCAACCTGTTCTCATGAAGCATTCCGACTACCCAGTACTCCCTCCGTTCCTAAATATTTGTCTTTCTAGACATTTTAAATGGACTACTACATACATCCATATGTAGACATATTTTAGAGTGTAGATTCACTCATTTTGCTTCGTATGTAGTCACTTGTTGAAATGTCTAGAAAGACAAATATTTAGGAACGGAGGGAGTACCAATTATGCTTCAGGGTCAAATCTATTGCAGTGGGGTCAGTCTACCTGCTATTGTTTTGATCAATTAATTGGGACCACAATACGTAGCCACATGGTGATATTAGAGCAGTAAACAGCTCCAACAGACCCCGTACCGTAAAAAAACTACCGTTTGGGAGAAGGTTTGGAATAAAATGACTCCAATAGATATCCTGTACACTTGGCCCTAAATTCTTTCAGGTTTAGGGAAAGTTTTGCCCCGCGTACACTTTTGGCAGCAAGGTAACCGCCAGAAACTTTTCGATGCGCCCGCTTCTACTCATCTCTCTTGTCTTTCTCTGCCTATCAGTTTCTCCGTCGCTGCTGCCGGCCCTGCTGTAGGCACCTATGTCGCCACCGCAAACCGATATCCTCTGCTGCTGCCGTTACAAGCCGGACTCGCTGGTCACTGCCGCTGCAAGGCGACGCTGCAGCTCATGTCTCTCGTCTCTCTCTCTCTCCCACTCAGTTCCCGCCGCCGCTGCCACGTTCCTACTGCAAGCATCGATCTCACACCACAGCAAACCAGGATCCCCTGCTGCTACCCGTGTTCAAACGACCGCCGTTGCCAGCCGAAGTCCCTGGTCATCATTGCTGCACGGCCACATCGGGATGAGGACCAACGTTTCAAGGCGGATGACGCCCAAGGTGCTGCAAGGCCTCGCCGGAGCACAAACCACTGCTGTGATGCAGAGCTTTGAGGCTCGTCGGTGCAACAAGAGGGTGCCACCAGGGTGCTGCAAAGGCAGCCAACGGATGTCCCTCGCTACTGCAAGGGCGTGAGAGCCGGCAACTGTCACGACTGACGGGCGGGCCCTCGCCAAGGAACCAGTACTGACGTGTGGGGTCACCGGGGCAGAGAAGCCGGGTGGATCCTTCGTCGCGTGAGCGCTCCAGCTGGACCGGTGTGGGTTGGTGGGTTGTTAAGTAGCCAGTTGGGCATCGATCAGAGGCATCAAGAATTATTGTAATCGAATATACGAAAGAGAGAAGCTGTACTTCTCCTTCCGGGCATCCTTCTTCTCTAAGAAATCCCCCACCTACCTCCTTCCCCTCTCGATCTAGATCAGGCCCCTAACAGTTGGTATCAGAGGTCCAGCGATCCGGCGACCTGGAGACGGCATACCCCCGACCACGCTACACCACCAAGCAGGCGTTGAAGACGGCGGCCATGGAAGAGCAGCTCACAGCGCTCATCCAA
>NW_021220359.1:0-872 GCF_002162155.2 Triticum dicoccoides
AGGCTTGGGTCCATTCTTCGACTTCTTCCCTGGTAACTGGCTTACCAGGCGCGGCAACATCTTTGCTGTCCTTCTTGAAGTTCTTCTTACCCTTGCCCTTCTTGAACTTAGTGGCCTTATTGACCATCAACACTTGATGTTCTTTCTTGATTTCAGCCTCTGCTGACTTCAGCATCGAGAACAATTCAGGAATGGTCTTTTCCATTCCCTGCATGTTGTAGTTCATCACAAAGCTCTTGTAGCTTGGTGGGAGCGACTGGAGGATTCTGTCAATGACCGCCTCATCTGGGAGGTTAATGTTCAGCTGGGTCATACGGTTGTGCAACCCAGACATCTTCAGGATGTGCTCACTGACACAACTATTTTCCTCCATCTTAAAACTATAGAACTTGTCGGAGACATCATATCTCTCGACCCGGGCATGAGCTTGAAAAACTAGTTTCAGCTCTTCGAACATCTCATATGCTCCATGATGCTCAAAACGCTTTTGGAGCCCCGGTTCTAAGCTGTAAAGCATGCCGCACTGAACGAGGGAGTAATCATCAGCGCGAGACTGCCAAGCATTCATAATGTCTTGGTTCTCTGGGACGGGAGCGTCACCTAGCGGTCCTTCTAGGACATATTGTTTCCTGGCAGCTATGAGGATGATCCTCAGGTTCCGGACCCAGTCCGTATAGTTGCTGCCATCATCTTTCAGCTTGGTTTTCTCTAGGAACGCGTTGAAGTTCATGTTGACATTAGCGTTGGCCATTGATCTACAAGACATATTTGCAAAGGTTTTAGACTAAGTTCATGATAATAAAGTTCTAATCAAATTATGAACTCCCACTTAGATTAGACATCCCTTTAGTCATCTAAGTGTTACACGATCC
>NW_021220360.1:0-397 GCF_002162155.2 Triticum dicoccoides
CCGCATCATGACAGTCAGTTTTTGGCTTTCTCTACTAAGGTGCTCATCCGGTTTAGACCAGGGCACAATCGCAGTAGTTCTCCCTAGACAATAGAGTGGAACGTAGGGTAGCAAGCACAGGAGCCGGGCAACCCAACTATTGACCCAAGACAATGATTCAGAGTTGATGCATATAAGGCCAAACTTGCGACGCCGAAGTATGCTATAGAGCTGTTCGGACTTTTACTGGCAACTCATTTGTTCCCACACCAAGCCCCTGGTAGGTTATGCCAAGGTATTTCTGTGAAATAACCGTAGGAGCCATATTTGTTGGGGAAACAATGCGGATGACTAGTTCGGATATTGTTTAATGGGAACTGAGAAATATGCCAATGATTACTTATGATATATATATATA
>NW_021220361.1:0-3962 GCF_002162155.2 Triticum dicoccoides
TAACAACAAGGCACCCGGGAAGTGCCGCCGAGGCTGAGTGGGGGCTTCAGGTGACGCTGGATGGAGCTGGTCGACGAGAGTGCTGAAGGAAGAAGAAGGCATGGTGGCTGTTGGATGAATATCCAACAGTTTAGCCACATCGACTGATGACAAATTGGGTTTTAGAGACTTGCACGTAGTCGGTCCTTAGTTATTAACAATTTTATTGCAGGAGATCAACTAAAACACTGAGGAATAGAAATCTGTAACTAGTAGATTGTTAATACTCTAATCAAGGCTGCGTGTTTGAAGCTAGTATGGCCGTTTCATACATACCGACAAATGAATAGTGCTGCCCAAGACAAGGCAGCAAGTACCCCCTCCGGTTCTTTTTTTACTCTGCATATTAATTTTGAATTAAGTAAAACTTTGTAAAGTTTAATCAAGTTCATAGAAAAAAATACCAAGGTTTATAATACTAAATCAATATCATTATATGCATCGTAGAATATATTTCCATATTATATTTATTTAATATTATAGATGTTGACATAATATAACGTTGACCAAAGTTTATAAAGTTTGACTTGAGATGAATCTGACAGATGGCCTAAAAGAAACGGAGGGAGTAGTGACCTCCTTTGAGATCACGACCCCGACGTGTACGTAAAGGCTGAATGTGTCACGGAGTGTGACGGCATGGAGTGATCGACCGGCGACCGGCAGGGAGAAGAATGGATAGATGTCATACGTACATGTGGAATTGGCATGCACGCACGCACGCACGTCAGTTACGGGTGACGGGGCCCCGCAAGCAAGCGAGCGAGCACGCATCATGCTCACGAGGGTCAGCGGACGGCGAGGGCTGCCTGGCGCTGGGTGCGTGCGTCCAGTCAAATACCTGTTGTCTGGACTCTGGACCATGATTGCCAACCGACCTGAAGTCTCAGCAGACTTCATCCTCTCTTTTCTCTTTTAGGTATCCTTCTTTAGTTTCTTCGGTGTCAATGCCCACTTCTTCAGTTGAACCGATCACATTCACCAATGGTGCATACGCTATCTTAATATCTCGGTTCTTCGGGTACTCGATCTTCACCGAGCTCTCACTTCAACTAGCGATTGACACTTTCCTTCTTCCAGGTCATTTTGTATCTGATTCAGTTCTTGCTAAGCACCCAACAAGTATAAGAATAAACTTACAAAAAATAGAATAGAAAACGAGTACAAGAATAGGAGCGGTGGTAAAGCACAGAAATAGCCAACAATCACTGCAAGCAGTAACAATCTGTAATTGACTCAAGGCTTTTGAACATTTTGATCACTCACAGTAAATGTCCTCGTATCCGGCAGGCGTCCCGGTTGAGGAGCACGCCGGACTGGTGGGTGCCCATACCCGGCAGGCGGCCTGGCTGGGACCCCAGGTCTTAGATGTTAGGTTTGGCTGCGAGGTCTGTTTGGTATTAGGCCCAGACTATCAGCGCCCCTTCACCAACTGGATAGGAGTAGCGACAGATGTTGCTTAGACGGTGGCTTTAGTCTTACACTCTTACTATTGTATGACTTTGTAAGGACTTGTGTTAATAATTAATAAAATGACTGTATGCATCGTCCAAATGGAGGCCGGGGTCTTCCTCCTTTTTTAAAAAAAATTCACAGTAAATGAGATCAAAACAAAACAGGGTACCTCACGAGGCCTGAGATCAAAACTTTTTTTATCATTGTTGCTAACCCTTAAGCTTACATCGAAAATCTAAATCTAAAGTGTATCCTTATTCTTCCTGCAGGCTTGTAGAAATTAATTAGCATAGTGTGATAGCCGCAATCCTCTTAGTCTTATTGTCATGGAGGTGAAGAAAGAAGAAATATTTTTGCAGAATGCAAATTCACATTGCCAAAGATTTAGAGAGAACGTCAAAATTATGTTGAAAAAAAAGCAATGTCCATCATAGAAAAAATAAATTATCCATTAGCGACCGCTTTAAAAACATGAACCCAAGGTATACCAGATACAATAAGTCACTCCTGCATCCACCATTTGCATGCGAGGCCTGAGAGAAGGCAGGGTTGGCGAGGATCATCGCTGGGGAGCTGAGTTTCGAAGGGCGTAGGGAGGCGCTGAAGGTGGGGATGGTCACCAGTGCGCAAAATTAATGGGACGCCAGAAGAAGAGGTGACCACGTATCGAAATGAGAGTTTTCTTCAACATATGAGGGGGTGCAACGGACATGGCAAGGTCGCACGAAGGCGGGCGGTAGTGGTGCATGATGTGGTGATGTTGAGCGTGCGGGTGATTTGGACGGGGTTGAGCACATCGGGTTGGCGGTGGGGCATGGCGGGGTTTGGCAGGGGTGGGGATAAACACAATGAAGCGAGATCGATGTTGCCCATCTCGCCGAGCGTGTGTCGGAGCTCCTACAAGAGAGAATCTTGCACCTGCCTCCGCAATCTGACCTTCGGCGACCTACACTGCCGACGCCACCATCTCCTTGCTTTTCTACTGTCAGCATCGACTCTAAGAGGACGACAAGGAGCGAGTAGGGAGGACCGGTGCCCACATCTGGGATGAAAGGGATAGGGTGTAGGGCTATCGACTTCGGGAGAGAAGGGGGAATCTTGGACTGGTGGCGTTTGTTCTGGGTGAGAGACTGAGATGGGGGAGGAGATCTAAATGCGCACGACCACCTCGTTTCACTCCTCACCAAACCTGGCCATGTGGGCCGACCGGGCATGACACAACACAACACGGATATAAAAGGTCCTGCCATGGCATGGCCCATTTCGGCCTTTCTATAAAAGCATCATACCGGCATGAAGGCTCAGCTCAAGGCTCGACCTGTAATGTGAGCGAAAGGTTGGCCCAGCCCAACAAGGATCTGAGCCGGCCCAAGTTATTTTTCAGTCTTGTGGATGGTTTTGGCCTTCTGGGCCTTTTGTTTTTAGGTTAAAAATACAAAAAAACACTAAAATGCTCAGAATAATAACCCTAAAAATATCAGAAGAGCATTAAAAGGCCAAAATAACCCTAAACAGTGCTAAAAGGGCCGACTTAGGTCGCGTGCCGCGCCAACCTGTGAATAATGGGCCATGTTGGGCCGGCTTTATGGCTTGGCTTTGGGGATCAAACCTTGTTTCGTCGGGGGCCGAAGGATGGCCCGACTCATTTATTTGCATGTTGTGCCGGGCCAAAAACCTATGCCCGCGGGCTGGCCTTAAAAGCACGGCCCATATGGCCGGCTTTACTCCTCACTGTTGGTCCATGCTGAAATATGGCGCATGCCACCGAAATGTAGAGCACGCCGACAACCAAACAAGCGTCAGGAACATTTACTTGTAGTGTTCTCACAAGTGATGGTTCTTGGGCGGAAGAGGATTTGCGGCACGAAGGTCTCAGGGCACCGAGTCTCCCCGCGTGTTTTTATTTTTGGCTTCCGGTTTTGAAACTTTTATGTCTTTTGAACGAACAGTCAAAATTAATTCTGCTTTCATATTCACGTTTCTCATGACGAGGCCTTTCAAATAAGATCATGAATACATTTTGACGAATTTCCAAAATTAATGTTAAGTCTCAACTCATGAAACTTAGTACGAGAGACCGATAAAATCATGATTATATGCCTACAACCGTAACAATATATATATTGTATCTCTGTAACTTGGTAAGGACGAGCGAGATTGTAAAAAATAACCGTATCTGAAATTCAAACAACAAAAATTACCGTATCTGAAATCAAACAGCAACTCTTGAAACAAGCCCAACCTGAGGAGATCATTGTACTCTAGGTAAAGAACTCGGCTTTAGGTAAAATCGTTGATTTTAGTAGTGTAATAAAGTACACCAATAAAAAAATAAAGCACACCAATAATACCAATAGAAAAGTTACAACAAGAATGAACCAAAATAAATTGGGTAAAGTGAGTGCCTATGAAACAAAAGACAATGTAATTACAGAAAGGTGTAACAGCTCCCGGGTGCATAGGCACCC
>NW_021220362.1:0-506 GCF_002162155.2 Triticum dicoccoides
CGGCTACGTCTACGGCGACGACGCGCAGGAACCCGAGGAGGAGGAGGACGAGGAGGAGGAGGAGGAGGAGGAACCGGCTCCTGTTCCGACGAAGGGGCGCCAGAAGAAGAAGAAGCGGGCGGCTAGGTCAGGCGAACCGCGCATCAAGTGGACGTCCAAGGAGGAGGAATGCCTCGCCGAAGCATGGAAAGTCGTCTGCCTCGACCCGACCACCGGCGGGAACCAGAGCTTGGACACGTACTGGGACCGCATCAAGGCCGAGTTCGACGAGCGGAAGCTCGTCAAACCCTACTTCAAAGGCGTCTACATGCAGCGCGGCTCCAAGGCGATGGCGAACCATTGGGGGCGTATCCAGTTGGCGTGCAACAAATGGCATGGAATTGTCGAGGAGGTCGCGGCTCCCCCGGAGAGCGGCGCCAGCATTGAGGATCAGGTACGCACGCCGTTCGCCCGCATATCTTCGTCCCCTACGCCCGCCGCCCGCCAACTGTTTGTCTCTCCGCGCA
>NW_021220363.1:0-692 GCF_002162155.2 Triticum dicoccoides
GTGTACAAAACGGACAATCCCTTTCGAAGTATCAGGGTTTCATACGGAAATTCGTCTGTTACAAAGGGATTTCATTTTTTTGAACTTATTTGGAGTCCCTTGTTTTTCTGTGTTTAAAATGCACTATTCAAAGCCACATCATCAAATTACAACCCTTTCTGACTTCATTTGTTATTTTTCATGCATTTACTAATTATTTTGAGCTATAAGACCATGACATTGAAAAGCATTTGAAATGAACTCTGAAAAGGTTCCAAGTTGGCATGGTATCATCATTTCACCCACATAGCATGTGAGAGAATGTAGAGAGGGTTATGGCAAAAACTGGATACACTTCGTGTACAAAACGGACAATCTCTTTCGAAGTATCAGGGTTTCATACGGAAACTCGTCTGTTACAAAGGGATTTCAATTTTTTGAACTTATTTGAACTCCATTGTTTTTTTGTCTTCAAAATGCACAATTCAAAGCCACATCATGAAATTACAACCCTTTGTGACGTCATTTGTTATTTTTCATGCATTTACTGATTATTTTGAGCTGTAAGACCATGAAATTGACAAGCATTTGAAATGAACTCCGAAAAGGTTCCAAGTTGGCATGGTATCATCATTTCACCCACATAGCATGTGAGAGAATGTAGAGAGTGTTACGGCAAAAACTGGATAAAATTCGTGTACAAAACGGACAAT
>NW_021220364.1:0-2479 GCF_002162155.2 Triticum dicoccoides
TTTTTTTCTTAAGAGTGTTTTGTGCAGTTGTACTAAAATGTCACACGAGCAACATCTCTACATTTCAGTGCGACTGCACAAAGGGAGATTGGTTTTGCTCTACCCTCCTCATCCAACTCCGCGCCTAATCTTCTCCAACTAGTTAGTCTTAAGATAGACTGCAAAGGTGACCGGCTTCTATTTGTGTGTTTATTGTTTCATCAACAGTCCTCTATTATCGCAATCACACTTGATATCTTTGGAACAGGGACGCTCAGCTCTATTTTAGTGGAACTGCACAAAATGATCGGAATGTTGCATGCTCCAGACAACTACTTTTTTCCCAACATGCCTTGTTGATTTAGACAGAGCTGGGGGTACGTTGCTGCCAATGAAAGCATGGATCAATTTTAATTTAACACCTTCTCACAACTTTGTCTTCAGTTGTGATGTAATTATTAGCTCTGATCTGCTAATAATTGACATGCATTAGCAAGGAAGTTAGTTTTTTATTGTTTCCGAAAGAGCATCGATGGCAAGACACGTGAAACAAAAGCTGAAATCTCACACCATTGTACAATTTCATGTCACTGAAAAATTATTTGTATAGTAAGTCAATTATGTAAACAAATGATGGAAGCTTCATAGCATTGCCAGAAGCCTCTTCATCATCCGGGTCCATGTGCCATGCACAAAATTATACTCCTTCGTTCCTCAATATTTGTCTTTTTACAAATTTCAAACGTGCATATTTTAGAGTGTAGATTCACTCATTTTGCTTCGTATGTGTACTCCCTCCCTTCCTAAATATTCTATTCGCCTTAACAGAGATTTCAACAAGTGACTACATACGGAGCAAAATGAGTGAATCGACACTCTAAAATATGTTTATATACATCCGTATGTGCCAGTCCATTTGAAATCTCTAAAAAGACAAATATTTGAGAGAGAGAGAGAGTAGTCACTCATTGAAATCTCTAGAAAGACAAATACTCCGGAGTATATTTAAGAACTGAGGGGGTAGTGCACAACCGCATGGGAGACTCAGCCCGGTTGTTGCGCCGCATTAATAGTGAGTAATGAGCAGTCAAATCATAAGCCCCACCTTTCCCACTATAAGTTGCTCTGAAGAAGCAACCATAAATACGCTCTTCTTTGAATCTGCTCATGCTACTCCATCTGTCACTGTTTATACAGCGCGCTTCATAAAAAAGAAAAAAAATCTGTGGGACCAAGGCGACTAGCGATCGGCCTGAAAAATAGCATTGGTAGTTATAGCACGGCGTCTATTACTAGAGGGAATAATGCGTACACGCATGCATGTAGTGCTTCCACCCCGGGTACACACATGCATGCACTCCGTAGTAGTAGAGTACATGGAGAGAAATTTGTGGACTTGATTGCGGTTATCACGCCCTAATTAATTGAGCATTATACCAAACGTGTTTAAAGTCTCTCTGGTGGTGGAAATGCATTGAAAGAAATGCATCATAATGAAGCGCGCCCTGTAAACTGTGACGGAGGGTGGAGTAGTATGAAGGTGCAAAACCAAGTACGCGTACTACTGCACTTGGCTCTTCGCCCCTCCGTGAAGTCGAACAATGATGGTACTCTGCATGTTGGGTACTACAGTGTATGCCTTTGACAATCTGACACCAAATGGACTGATGCATGTCCACCGAGGGTAGGTTGCATTAGTCAAAAGGCGTAAGCGAGCTTCACCTTGTCCTGCAAGCTTCTCCTCATTCTGCGAGTTGACGAGATACACCAAAAAGTAGTGCTAGTCCATACTCCCTCCTTTCCGGTTAATATGGCTTAATCTTTTTGCAGGTAAATGAGAGAGCTTTATTCATATATAAGCACTCTTAGGACGATCAGCCAAGACACTGGTCACTAGGAAGCGAGGTACCCCGCAAAAAAAGAAGTAGGAAGCGAGGTGTTTCATTAAGCCAGCTCTCGGCCACATTCAAAGTGCAGCAAGCACGGTTCACACAAAGATGCGCCGCAAGGTTTGCTGACCTGTTTACATGCTGAATAACAAAAAAGAGGAAATATTACTGAGCGCTACTATTTGTAACAGGATATGAGCCAGAATTAAGCGAGAATTGTGGCGAGTGTTCCATGCAATCAACTTCCATTATCACATGCGAGAACCCTCGAAGAGAACCAAATGTGTTGAAGATTGCTTTATCACATTTTAAAATTATAATAAGATTGCAGACGCTCCTCCATCCGGTTCCTAGTACTAGTATAGTACGTACCTTTATGGACTATAGTAGTAGTACTAGTAAACTTTGCGCTTGGTTGTTCGGGAAGTTGAACAATAATAGCACTAGTATTATAGTGTATGCTTCTGGCAATCTGACACCGAATTAACTGTTGCACGTCCATCGCCTGAGCGAGGGAGAGCGTGCATTAGTCAAAAGTTTCTCCTTGTCCTGTGAGCCACCGCACGGAAGCTTCTCCCGCCCTGCAACCTTCTCCTCGTTCGGCAAGTTGA
>NW_021220365.1:0-19460 GCF_002162155.2 Triticum dicoccoides
TCGCGCGCCGCCACGTGGGGGTGTGCCCACTTCGCCGCGCGGCCACCCACGCGGGCCCGCCAGGCCCGAGCCGGGCCCCCGTGGCCCAGTCGCTCCCGCCGCCACCCGGGCCTTCTCCCTCCTCCGCCCGACCGCCCGCGCCGCCTTGCGCCGGCAACGCTTCGCCGTGCCGCTGCCTTGCTTCTCCCCGCGGCCACCGCAGCTCTGGCCGCCGCACCGGCCTCGCCCGTGCCGCCCTAGGCCTCCACCAGCCACCGCCGTCACCAGATCCGGCCGGCCAGCTCCTCCGGCGAGCTTCGGTCTCCTCCCCGACGAGTTCCGGCGAGATCCTCCTCAAATCCGGCGTCTACAGTGCTCCGGCCGCCTCGGTTCGCGCGCCGGGTCAAACCCTAGATCCGCGCGGGGTAAATTTCTTCTAAGTCCTCGGAATTGCAGATCCAAGTGCTCCTGTTCATAGCCCCGTAACTTTGCATCCGTAGCTCCGATTCATGCATATAGCATATCAAAATGTTCGTCTCAGAGAGTACATCATTTCGTTCCATTGCATTATTTTCATTTGAGTTCATCTTGATGCCCGAAATGCTGTTAGAAGAGGGCTACTTGAGATAATTGTCAGATCTGCTACTCCATTTAGACTTTTGTCATTTTTGCCATGATTAATGTGTGCATGATATGCCGTGATACTCTACATATGTTTTGTTAAGGGTTTTTTCATCTTTCCAGAGGTGCAACCCATGTATTTTTGTGATGTGTGTGGTGTCTTGTGCAAGCTTGCAAAGTGGTGCAATTGCTAATTCTGTTTTCAGGGACTTAGCATTTCCACTAAGTCCTTGAGTTGTTTATCTCATGTTGTCATATGTTCTTGTTGTTTCCGAGAAATCCGTGCCTCTTTTGAGGATGATCAGTAAGGATGTTTTATTAATCTTGTGATGCTCTATACATCCATGTCTTTGTTTGCAATTATGGAGCACCCTATCTTGAGTCAATCGAGCTCTACTTTTGCTACTTTGTGAATCTGGGCAGATTGTCAACTTGTTTGCAATTTTGCCGATGATGTTGTAGTTGATCCGTGCATGCTATGCTATTGTTCTTGCCATGTATAGCTTGCATTTTGTGTGTTCCTGATAGATGTATGCTTGGCTTTTCATGACTTGCACCGTAGTGAGTGCATCAAGCTCGTAAACATGCCTACTTGGGATAAGTTTCAGCATGTGCCAGTTTTCACTAAGTCTGAAAACTGATTATGCTTTTGCTATGTTGCCATGCTTGTTAGTATATTTTCTGATCCCTTTTGGCTCAAGGCCACTAAGGGACTTTTGTTAAGCTATTTGAGTAGCTCCATGCCATGTTTTACTTTGCCATGTTCAGGTCCTGTAGCATGTTGTTTTGTTGCTCCGAAGTGGGCTACTTGGTCTGAAATTCCAGACAAGTGTTAATTTCACTAAGTCTGAGATCTGTTTGCCATATGCATTTTTGCCATACTTGTTTGAACCTGTTAATGGATGAATTGGCCGTAGCTCAGTGCTAGACTTTTGTTAAGCATCTTGAATGCATCCCTGCCATGTATTTTGTTGTCATGTTTGGGTGCTGTAGCATGTTCATCTCATTGCATTTAGATGGCTACTTGCTGTAAATCGCAGACCAGTGTCATATTTGAATCGCTTGCCATTTCCAAACCGTAACTCCGATTCCGGCGTTCTTTATATCGTTTTCAAGCGATTTCATCTCATCTTTCCAGTGGCACACTTGGATTCCCAAGTTGAGGCCAGGTTCATGCATTCCCTATCACGTCTTGCATATGCATCCCGCATAGCACATCATCATTGCATCATATTGTTTGATCCTTGCACGTGGTTGATTGTGTTCCGTTTGATTGTTTGTCTTGTTTGGGTAGAGCCGGGAGACGAGTTCGCTAACGAGGAGCCCGTTGAGTTTGCTTTCGAGGATCCAGTCAACTCTGACAGCTTTGCAGGCAAGATGATCATACCCTCGAAATCACTACTATCTTTGCTATGCTAGTTTGCTCGCTCTTTTGCTATGCCAATGCTACGATGCCTACCATTTTCTTGTCAGCCTCCCAAATTGCCATGTCAAACCTCTAACCCACCATGTCCTAGCAAACCGTTGATTGGCTATGTTACCGCTTTGCTCAGCCCCTCTTATAGCGTTGCTAGTTGCAGGTGAAGATTGGAGGCTGTTCCTTGTTGGAACATTTATTTACTTGTTGGGATATAATTATATTGCCATGTTATCTTAATGCATCTATACACTTGGTAAAGGGTGGAAGGCTCGGCCTCTCGCCTAGTGTTTTGTTCCACTCTTGCCGCCCTAGTTTCCGTCATATCAGTGTTATGTTCTCGGATTTTGCGTTCCTTACGCGGTTGGGTTATAATGGGAACCCCTTGATAGTTCGTCTTGATTAAAGCTTTTCCAGCAATGCCCAACCTTGGTTTTACCATTTGCCACCTAGCCTCTTTTTCCCTTGGGTTTCCGGAGCCCGAGGGTCATCTTATTTTAAACCCCCCGGGCCAGTGCTCCTCTAAGTGTTGGTCCAACCGAGCGATGTCCGGGGCTACCAGGGGCAACTCTGGGCTGGCCTACCCGACGTCTGGCTCATCTGAGTGTGCCCTGAGAATGAGATATGTGCAGCTCCTATCGGGATTTGTCGGCACATTCGGGCGGTGTTGATGGTCTTGTTTTAACCTGTCGAAGTGTCTTGAAGAACTGAGGTACCGAGTTTGATCGGAACATCTCGGGAGGAGGTCTATTCCTTCGTTGACCGTGAGAGCTTGTCATGGGCTAAGTTGGGACTCCCCTGCAGGGATTTGAACATTCGAAAGCCGTGCCCGCGGTTATGGGCAGATGGGAATTTGTTAATGTCCGGTTGTAGATAACTTGAACCTTAACTTAATTAAAATGAATCAACCGAGTGTGTCACCATGATGGCCTCTTCTCGGCGGAGTCCGGGAAGTGGACACGGTGTTGGAGTAATGCTTGCGCAGGTTGTCCTCTAGTTTCTCGCTCGCGCTTTGCCTCTTCTTCTCGCTCTCTTTTGCGAATAAGTTATCCACCATATATGCTAGTCGCTTGCTGCAGCTCCACATATATATTTACCTTGCCTTACCTATAAGCTTAAATAGTCTTGATCGCGAGGGTGTGAGATTGCTGAGTCCCTATGGCTCACAGATTACTATTACACCAGATGCAGGTCCGGATGATTCCGCTCCAGGTGACGCGCTCGAGCTCAAGTGGGAGTTCGACGAGGACTCTCAGCGATACTATGTTTCTTTTCCTGATGATCAGTAGTGGTGCCCTGTTAGGGTTGATCGGGACCATGTCGCTTGTTGGGTTATCTTTCATTTTGGCGCCGTAGTCGGGCCATGAGTGTTTGGATGATGTATGTTATTTATGTACTTGATTGACGTGGCGAGTGTAAGCCAACTATGTTATCCCTTTTATTCATCTATATTACATGGGATGTTTGTGATGATTGCCTGACTTGCGACATATGCCTTCAATGCGATTATGCCTCTAAGTCGTGCCTGGACACGTGGGAGATATAGTCGCATCGAGGGTGTTACACATAGTCCGAAGTGAGGAGTAATACGGAGGAAGGCTTCACACACGACGATGAATGAGGAAATATGGAGGATGGACTCTCGAGCTAAGTCGTGAAATTCCAGCCCATAATAAAACATGAGCCCCCTCACAAAGGGATCAGTCGGGAATCCTAGCCCCCGAAGGAAGTGAGACATGAACACCACACTCTGACCAGGCTTGGGAGTGGGAATGACCTGCCCTTGAGCAGGCAGCCTATGCGAGATTTCGCCGGTCAAGAACCTGGCCTCTCTCAACTTCAGCACGTCCTCCTCCATGACGGAGGAGGGCATCCATCAGCCTCGAAGGTCGGAACCGGACATTGTCGAAGGTCCGAAGCGCCTGAAATCTGGAGCCTTGGGTGTTGGAACTCGAGGCGAAGGGCGAACTCGTTTGAGATTGAAAGAAAGGAGTAAGGCCTTGGTCTCTTTATAAGAGGTTGAATACCAAGGGCCCTCCCCGTGACTGTTTGGGACTCGCCTTTGATCGAGAAAACATACCAACAGGTACGGTTGGGTTACCCACGCCCGTATTGATGAGAATCCCGGAATAAGGGGACACGGTCTCTGCTTTGACAAGGCATGCCAAGGAAACTGCCTCGCTAAACGCGCTGAGGTGGGACCATAAAACGATTCAAATAAAGACTTGGTCGTGGTGTGATGTCATGCTACGGAATACGTCAGCAGATTAGATTTGTGTAAATATTATTCTCTCTATGGCAATATGTGGAAACTTATTTTGCAGAGCCGGACACTGCCTTTGTGTTCAAAATCTTCTACGAAGTAATTGGAGGAGGAACCCGCCTTGCAATGCCGAAGACAATATGCGCGCCGGACTCGTCGTCATTGAAGCCTGGTTCAGGGGCTACTGAGGGAGTCCTGGATTAGGGGGTGTCCGGATAGCCGGACTATACCTTCGGCCGGACTCCTGGACTATGAAGATACAAGATTGAAGACTTCGTCCCGTGTCCGGAAGGGACTTTCCTTGGCGTGGAAGGCAAGCTTGGCGATACAGATATGTAGTTCTCCTACCATTTGTAACCGACTCTGTGTAACCCTAGCCCTCTCCGGTGTCTATATAAACCGGAGGGTTTTAGTCCGTAGGACGAATAACAATCATACCATAGGCTGGCTTCTAGGGTTTAGCCTCCTTGATCTCATGGTAGATCTACTCTTGTACTACCCATATCATCAATATTAATCAAGCAGGACGTAGGGTTTTACCTCCATCAAGAGGGCCCGAACCTGGGTAAAACATTGTGTCCCCTGCCTCCTGTTACCATCCGCCTAGACGCACAGTTCGGGACCCCCTACCCGAGATCCGCCGGTTTTGACACCGACAATGGGCCTCCTACAAAATCAGCTTCCTGATCTCCTGATCATTTGGAACATATACGCGGTCCTCAAACCATAAGGTATTGTGTTCATCCTCCCGAAATCCCTTGGCTTTTCCTTTGCTCATCCTTTCCTTTATCTCGGTGATCTCCTTGTCGTCTTCTGCGCTTCTCTGATCTTATCCATCAAAGTAGACTGAATCTCCAAAGCTGCTACATAACCTCTCGGAACTATCTCCAAACATAGCTCACGAAGGCCTTCTGCTAACTCCTTGGGTAACTCTCCGGTCATGAGTGTATTGACATGACTCTTGCGGCTCAAACGCATCGGCTACTACGTTAGCCTTTCCGGGATGATAGTGCAACTTCATGTCATAATCCTTAATGAGTTCCAACCATCTCCTCTGCCCGAGATTCAACTCCTTCTGTGTGAAGATATACTTCAAACTCTTGTGATTCATGTATACCTCACAATGGTTTCCGATGAGAAAATGTCTCCAAGTCTTCAATGCATGCACTACGGCTACTAACTCCAAATCATGCATAGCATAATTTAACTCATGGGTTTTAAGCTGTCGTGAGGCATATGAAACAACTCTTCCTTCCTGCATAAGCACTGCTCCAAGTCCTTGACGAGAGGTGTCGCAATACACTTCATAATCCTTGCGTTGATCTGGCAGAATCAACACTGGTGATGTAACCAAACATTTCTTCAGTTCCTGAAAACTGGCCTCACATTCCTCAGTCCATTTGAATTTGGTGTCCTTCTTTAACAACTCCATCATAGGCTTTGCAATCTTCGAGAAATTCTCAATGAACCTCCGGTAGTATCCTGCAAGTCCAAGAAAACTCCGGATCTCTCCAACGGACGTGGGTGCCTCCCAATTTGTCACAGTGACGACTTTGTTGGGGTCTACTACTATTCCTTCTTCGGATGTAACATGTCCAAGGAATCCAACTTCCTTCAACTAAAACTCACACTTGCTGAACTTGGCTTATAGCTGATGTTCTCTGAGCTTCCCAAGTACCAAACGCAAGTGCTCCTTATGCTCCTCTTCATTTTTCGAGTAGACCAAAATATCATCTATGAACACTACGACGAACTTATCCAGAAACTCCATAAACACCTTGTTCATCATGTTCATAAAATAAGTAGGTGCGTTAGTCAAGCCAAATGACATAACGGTATACTCATATAGCCCGTACCTTGTGGTAAAGGTTGTCTTAGGTATATCTTGCTCTCGAATCTTCAACTGGTGGTAACCTGATCGCAGATCGATCTTGGAAAACACCTTAGCTCCTTGCAGCTGATCAAACAAATCATTGATCATCGGCAGTGGGTACTTGTTCTTGATCGTTACTTCATTCAATCCACGATAATCAACAACCATCCTTAACAATCCATCCTTCTTCTCCACTAGAAGTACTGGTGATCCCCAAGGTGACGAACTTGGGCGAATATATCCTTTATCCAATAACTCCTTAATCTGTTTCTTAATTTCCTCTAAATCCTGTGCGGGCATCCTATACGGTCTCTTAGATATTGGCCCTGTGCCTGGCAAAAGCTCTATCAAAAACTCTATGTCTCTATCCGATGGCATGCCTGGCAACTCTTCTGGAAATACATCCGGGAAATCCTTTACCACCGGTACTTCCTCCTGTACAACTCCTGTTAAGGAATTTACTTGAGTCCTAATCGGCAAATGCCGGGATACATACTTGATCCTTCTTCCTTCTAGGGCGGTGAGCAAAATCGACTTACTAGCACAATCAATGTTTCCTCCATACATCGATAGCCAATCCATACCCAGAATCACCTCCAAACCTTGCGACTCTAGAATTATCAGGTCTGAGGGGAAAACGTGGCTACCTATGGCCAATGGTATCTAAAAACATCCTTGGCTTGCCATATACTCTGCTCCTGGCGAGCTCACTAACATAGGTGTACTAAGAACTTTGGTGGGCAGTTTATATATACTTATCCACAAATCCCCTTGATATGTATGAATGCTATGCACCAGTATCGAAAAGTGTGACTACAGTAAAAGACTTAACCAAAAACTTACCTATTACTACATCTGGCTGGGCTTCAATCTCCTCCACGTTAACGTGGTTCACTTGTCCCCTGTTGAAAGGGTTGGGCTTCTTCCCAGAGCTTCCATTGTCGTTTCCGTTCTTAGCTTCAGGATATTCATTGGCGTAATGTCCGGTCTTATGGCACTTGTAGCAAGTAACGTGGCTTAGATCTTTCTTGGCGGGCGTTGATGGGTTGGAACGGTTCTGTCCGTTGCTTCCTCCATTACCATTCTTGGAGCCACTATGGTTGTGTGAACTTCCTCCATTGTGAGTGTGGCCTCCATGGTTATGCACAAGTCCTCTCGAGTTCAGGGTGAAACGGGGTCTCTGTTGAGCTCCTGAATTATGCTTCCCTTGTCCATACTGCCTCTTGTGGTTATCAATCTGCTGCTGCTTCCCTTCAATCATGAGAGCTCTATCTACCAACTGTTGGTAGTTATTAAAGGTTGCTACTATCACTGCATGCTCAGCTCATCATTCAATCCCTCCAACAACTTCTCCTGCTTAGCCGCATCCGTAGCAACATCATCTGGGGCATAACGGGCTAGCTTGCTAAAGTCATCCACATACTGGCTAACTGTGTGTCCTCCTTGGCGTAAGTTGCGAAACTCACACTTCTTTATGGCCATAGCTCCTGCTGATACATGGGCGGTGTGAAAAGCCTGCTGGAGCTGGTCCCATGTAACAATGGCTATAGGATAGGTAACAATGTAATTCTCCCACCATGAGGCTGCTGGTCCATCCAATTGGTGCGCGGCAAAACGCACCCTCTCAGCATTTGTGCATCCTGTAGTGGTTAACTCCCTTCCAATCCTGCGGAGCCAATCATCTACCACTATCGGCTCGGTGCTACTGGAAAACATCGGCAGCTGCAACCTCAGAAAACGGGCTAAGTTGTAACCTGGTGGTGGTGGTGGGTTGTTGTTGCCTTGGTTCTGAACTAACAACTGCATTAGGGTATTCTGCTGCTGGATCAACTGAGTGAGCTCTGGTGGAAAGGTAAATCCAGGGTCACGTCTCGGAGGCATCTGAGGGTTTAGAGGGAAGAGAATAGAATAGAATGAGGTCTAGTGAGAAAACACTACCCATATGCACATGAGACAAACACAATCATATCACTTAATCAATCAAGCAAGGGCATACAATCGGTCTAGAACTTATCGTTACAAAGTGCTCGGACTATACTATATACATGGTAGACTACTACTATTGTTTTGGTGGTCAACTAAATATATTTATCGGTCGAAGACTCCATGATATCTGCTCCAGCTTCGTCTTCATAATCATCATCACTATCGTCGGGGTCCGAGTCGGTGTCGTTGATGATGATGTAGTCCTCAGAACGAATCTCCTTGGGTTCATCATCTTCTCCTCCTGGCGCGGGGTCTCCCATGAATACTCCTAGCTTCCTTTCCAGATCGTCATTCTTCTCCACTAGTACAACGATTTCCTCCTCGTAATCTTCGTGAGTTGCCTTGAGTTCTTCCTCAAGCTCCGTGATCCTTGTCATCGCCTTCTTCAGATCTATCATGCCTGCGCACATCTGGTTCTCCTGGCGGCGAATATGCTGGTTTAACTCCTGGATGAAAGCTGCAATTGATCTATCCTTCCTGGTGCTAATCATCTCCCATTGCTCATCTCGGCGCCCACAAATCTGGTAGATAGTATCCTTGAGATCCTTATGATAAACTTCTCCAATGCGTCCCATGGTGATGTGAGCTGCCATACTCTTTCCTAGACTCCAGGTTGGTGCATCAAAGAAAAACTCTATGGGCTCAGTGACTGGCGAAAATGTCCTTCCTGGAACTTGAACTTGAATCATCCAGCGCTCCTCTTCTGGTAAAGTGGCGTTGTAAGTCCCGGTGAAGCTTGGTATTCTAATGTTCAGGTACCTAGTGACTTCCTTCAAGTGTCGTCCAAAGGGTGTTTCTTCATCCGGTTGTGCAAACTTGTTCCTTGCGTCCGCCATCCTAAAGAGTAGAAAATGGAGAGGAGTCAGAAATGAGAAGAGAGTAGTGATCTAGGGCTTTAGCTAGTGGTCGTGTCCTATAGTCAGCGTGCGCTCTGACACCATCTTGTAGCGACCAGACCTCAAACAGCGTGATATCTGTGCATCAGTGTCATCCCTGGATCGGTAATGCTGACACGCACAGTACTTGAGGATTTATAACAGAGTAGCAATCACACACTTATTACATCGAATGTCTCAAAAGATAACTTATTACAATAAATATGGCTTAAGGCCATCTAATACGATAACAGTGGAAGGCTTGGAAGATAAAGTGAGTCCATCAACTCCACCGGCATCACTGAGTGAAAGACCACGACCTAAGGCTCCTTACTCGTCGTCTGAAAAGTCCGCAACATGATACGTTGCAGCCCGAAACGGGTCAACACATGGAATATGCTGGCAATTGTAACACAAGAGAGTAATGAACAATGTAAAGCTATCACTACATGCATATATGGATGGTGGAGGCTGTATGGTTAATAGGTTTTGCGAAAAGCCAATTTTTCCCTATTGCAAAGGAATATATTTTATTTAACTACAAAGTTGGTTGAAAACATTGAGAAGGTAAACCCCCTCTCAATCCCAATTAAAAGTAATCATTAACCCAACAAAATTAATTTAGATTGATGAGATCCACATAATAATCCAAGAACTAGATACTCAAGATGTCCATAACCGGGGACACGGCTAACCATGATTAGTTTGTACACTCTGTAGAGGTTTGTGCACTTTTCCCCACAAGACTCGATCTCCTCCGTTGGATTTCTCGCACTACAAGGTGTTTGAGAAACGGATGACCGAGACATAGTCTTTCAGAAGCGTTAGCACCTTACGATGGGTAGACCGGTACACCTACATCCCCTACATCTGCTAGTCTATCACTGTAAGAGTTCACACGACTTAATCAACTATGCCAAAGCCCATAATGGCATGTGGCTGCACACGGAAGTTTCCAACATGAATAATCATATGATCCCTTTGAGCCTGGGTGGCGGTCCATAGGAAAATCACACGGTACCCCGGGATTTCCAAAAATACAGGCAATCACTGGGTTCCCCAGGTGCCTCAATCCACCCAGATGTGTATTAAAGTTTGCCACCTTAAGTTGAACCATTAAGTAAACAAACTCACAATCTGTCATGGAATACACTCAAACCCAAATCACGTCTACTAGCATAGCATAGCAATATAAGCAACGTAGAAGTAACTCCCAGAGTTTGATAATGAAACAGGTGAATAGGTACTACCTCATCTACTTCCCAACCCACAATTTTTCAGATCCTAACCATGCAAGTGTTTGAGGATTGATCTAATGCAATAAAACTGAGTAGTAAAGAGGTATGATCAAAGTGTTACTTGCCTTGCTGATGATCTGTGAAACCTAGAGACTCGATGTAGCACGCTTCGCACTCCGGGTACTCTATCGCAATCAAACAAGCATACAATAAGAAATCAAGCAAGGGCACAGGTAAAACTCAAATAAGAAGTCTAATCAGAAAGTTCAACTTAAGAACTCCGGTATCCAAAAAAAATTAAATCAAACGGAGCAACGAAACTCAAACTGCGAAAGAAACAAGCTTCGTTTACTAATTTGGACTAAAGTCAAATTTTACAGTAGCAAAAACTTGTTTAAGTTAATTAAACGGAAAGAGGGTTTCGAGACGAAACTCTAGGCGCTTGAATCGCCTGATTCCGATAAACGAGCGAAAAGTTATACTAAAACGAAAATCGGAGCAAAAATCACGATCGAAAAATAATCGCGGAAAATTCGAGAAAAAAAAAACTGACGAACAGGCTAACGAACGAACGTTCGCTGTTTGCAGCTAAACGGTGAAAACCGTTCGTTAAAACGAACGTAAAAACGGGCGTTTGCTAAATAACTAAACCAAAAATAAACCGAACCGGATCTAAAATAAAAAATATGGATCTAGGGTTTAAAAAAACCAAACGGTTTTCTCGCGAAAACCGAGGCGGCTATCTCGGGTCCGGCGAGGTCCGGCGACGACGGGGCGGCTCCGGTGCAGCGGCGGGGCGGTGCGGCGGCGGCAGCGGCGGCGGGACGGTGCGGCGGCGGCGGCTCGGCGGCGCGGCGGCTAGGGTTTCGGGGCTCAGGCTGATGGGCCTCGGGGCTCGGCCGGCGCGGCTTATAAAGCCTCCCCGGGCGGAGTTCCGCTCGGGTACGGCCCGGAGTCGGTTTGACTTTTTTTATAAATAATTCCAACATGCAGAAAAAGAAAGAAAAGAAATACTAAGAGGACTCCAAAAATTCCGAAATAAATTTTTTCCGTCCTATAAAAATAAGCCGGACAAAGTGAACATTTATTTGGGCCTAAAATGCAATTTTGAAAAACGCTTTTTTTCCTAATTCCAATAAAATAACAATAAAACTCCGAATAAAAATCTTATTTGATTTTAATATTAAATCTTCGGTATTTCTCTATTTTGAGGAAGTCATTTTATCCTCTCTCTTTATTTTTATAAAAGAAATATTCGAAGAGAAAATAATTAAAATCGAACGATCCTCTTTTCAAAATTCGCGAAAACGCGAATATGAAAATAATAAAATCCTCAACTCTCTCCATAGGTCCTTGAGTTGCGTAGAATTTCTAGGATCACACCAAAATGCAATAAAATATGATATGCAATGATGATCTAATGCGTAACATTTCAAATTGAAAATTTGGGATGTTACATTTATCTAGTTGGAATAATAGTAGTAGATTTTTTAATTTTTATCGTCTCATTTAGCTCGAAACTAGCTTAAGATCAACTCGATATCGTTACAAGCTGAGCACGAGTCATGTTCTACAGCTCGTCCATGAGTTTCACTCAGCCTGAACTCACTCGAATTTTGATATGAGTTGAGCTGGGTCAAATCCAACTCGCTCGAACTCGACTCATTTGCAGCCCTACGTATGATAGGGAAGAGGTTCTAGCGATGCCCAGCCTTGTAGATATTTATTCTCAGTCAAAAGAGCTGGACAGTATTTCACAGCCAATGAACATGGCAACAACCATTAAAAAACATTTCTGACATAAAAACTAACATACTTATTTAAGGACCTATTTCAGGTACAGAATTCACTGCAAAAAAACATGCATATTCCAGGGCCTTTTTCCTAGTGAAATTCATTAGAACATCAAATGAATAAGCTATAGTGGCCGGCGGCATTGGGACATGCCCCATGGTGGTCGGCGGCGCTGGGGAAACAACCAATCGAAGGAGACGAACGGAACAAGGGGAGCAAATGAACCAAGGGATATGCACTTGACCCTGAATTGCAGAAAAAACAAGGGTGTAAACTGAATATTTGCTCAATCTTGTCCCTTCGCCCAGATCCAACGCACGAAATTATCCTGGAGCACGGTAGCATATTCTGGACCGTATCACCAGATATGCACTCAGCCTCGAAGAGCCGTCGGCCAGTCCACAGACACACGACAGGCGCAGTAAACAAAAAACAGTACAGTTCAGTTCAGGAGGGCCAAGGTTGATCTGACGGAAGATCAAACGGCTATTAAAAAAAATTAAAATGCACCCAGCGCATGGCGATTACGGGTCGTGTATTAGTATGATTTCTGTGCAAAAAAAAAGCATACTTGTAGTAGCTTATAGAAGGAGGTATATTCGTGTGAGTTCAATTGGAACCAAATTTGTCTTCAAGTTGCATTGCTTAATTAGATTGCACACCAGCCTATGTACTCCCTCCGTTTTTATTTACTTCGCATATTAGCTTTGTCTCGGATCAAACTTCCTAATCTTTGATCAAGTTTATAAAAAAAAGTTAGAGTTTCTATCATTTATGCCATTAGTTGTGTCCCACTACTCAGTTTGCTATTAGAAATTAAAAATTGTCAAAAATTCCATCGCCCCATGAGATGTCTGCTCAAAAATGCCATTAGACACCTAAAAATGTCATCGTTCCTTAGATGTTTGCTGACATTAGACATCGTTATTGTCAGGTCAAACCCGTTGACCATGTTAGGGCATCTCCAACAGTAACCCGCAAATTTCCTCCCATATCCGTCCGCGGACAGGGGGACGAGTCTGCGGACATGGATGCGGGAGGCCGCCATTACTACGTAGCCGCATGCATCCAGCCTTCCTCATTTTTTTAATCTACACGATCAAATATCCACATACAAAGGATACAAACGTTCAAATTGCCCATGCAACAATACTTCAAATTTTAAAAATTTCAAATATTACATCCCAACATTGTTTTCCCATTTAACCGCCCCCTGATGTTCAATCAGATCTTCCTTCAGCTGCTTGTGAGTTGGTCGATGCCGAATTTGTTGATGCATTTGAATAAACTTTTGTTGATGCATTTGAATAAACTCTTCAAATGTGGCCGGATTCTGGCTTGGAAGTTGGATAGGATCATCCATGTTCTCAAATTCTAGAGCTACGGCAGCATGGTCGCCCTCATCCTCAATGATCATGTTGTGCATGATCATGCAACATGTCATCACCTCCCACAAGGTCTTCGGATCCCATTTGTTTAGCAGGCCCATGAACAACTGCAAAACGGGCCTGAAGAACTCCAAATCTCCGGGCATGCCAAAGAAAGAGTGTCAAATCCAAAGATCCTGTGATGCAAGCTGCTTCAAGAATGATGATGGGCTTCTTAACATGACCCTGATATTGCCCTTGTAAAGCCTTCGGGCAGTTCTTCCATTTTCAATGCATGCAGTCAAGAGATCGAAGAAAACATGGCCACCCTCTTGCTTCTAAGATTGCTAAGAGCCTCCCGGTGTCTATCGCAGTTGGTTCTCTCAGGTACCGAGGTCCGAACACCTCGACCACGACAGTTGCAAACCTGACCATGTCATCTTCGCATGTGCTTTCAGACATTCGTAGGTACTTGTCCCACGAATCAGCGGCCGTGCCATATGCAAGCATCCGGAGTGCGGGCGTGCACTTTAGGATGAAGTAGTCATCGTAGGAGCAGAGGCCCATGGTACAAACAATCAAAGACAGTCTTGTGCATCCAAAAACACCGGCGAAAATGGTCAACGAAGAGTGCATAGGGGGCAAAGTAGTCGGCCATCAGTGTCAAATGGTCGCGCGTCCTATTGCGGTTGAGCACTCGATGACCCTTGATCGAGCACTTAAAATTGAGAACATGCTCCTCGGCATGCTGCGCGTCTTTAAGGACCGCCTGCATCATCACCGTCTCATTGAAGTACTCCTCCTCGTCCGACGAGTCGTCGGACAACTCAACATACTACTCGTATATGTACTTCAAAGCAGAATGCATTGCTAGAAAGAAGGGAAAACTGTATTTAGTTCTAGCGATTCAACGAGTAGTTATCGGGCATGGTGAGTACACCAGTAGTGGATGGTACTTGGAGGGGCGGTCGTAGGAAAGAGGTTGAATGGCGACGGAGGAGAAGCGAGGTGGAGCCTTGCTGGAGCGCTTAAGGTGACGGAGAGGTAGAGTTCCAGTAGGGGTGTGGTGTGGTGGCCGGACAACGCGGACTGGACGGTTGTGGGCAGTTTGCAGGTCCACCTAGGAGATGCCCTTATATGACCAAAATACTCCTAGACCCACATGTCAACTCTCTTTATCTCACAATGATAAGTGTGGCCTCCACTTGTCAGGAGTAAGCAAGCGAATAATTTTAGTGAAAAATAAGAACACTATTGAGGATGGAGTAGGACCCACACTTTTATCGTCATGAGATAGAGGGAAACCTGACATGTTGGTCCATGGGTATTTTGGCCATATAACATGGTAAATGGGCTTTGAGCTGATAGTAATGGTGTCTCTCGCATTTTTTAGCATGCGCCTAACAAAGCGATGACATTTTGAGCAGTTGAAACTCCTAGTGGCAAAACTGAGTAGTGAGACACAAGTAGTGGCATAAATGATAAAAACCCTAAAAAATAACATCCACGGTACCAAGTCAATATCATTATAATCATCATGCTATATCTTTTTATACCATATATTTTTTAGTGTGGAAGTTTAGAGTGTTTTCAGTTAACTTGGTCAAATTTTATAAGGTTTGACTTAGGTCAAAGATAATATGCAGAGTAAATAAAAATGGAGGGAGTATAATGCATGCCAAGATAAACCCAAACAATTAGTTGACACTCTTTCTACGTGTTTTCTAACTTAAAAAGTGTTCCTTTCAGCATGAAAGAAGCAAAAATGAATTAGTTACATTGTTATAAGGTGGGCATGAGTACAAAAGGAGTGATTAAATTAGAGCAAGTCCAACAACTCCCTTATTCATAAAAAGACATTGTTTACGGGAATTTGGGGCAAAAACCCTCTCAAATAGTTCTCGTAAATCATCCACATCTTAAGGGGATCCTGTAAACTAGGTACTTTTTTCCCTCGGGTTTACGGGAAGATAATCCTTCGGTGTAATTTTGGTGGGCTAGAAACAACCTGAAACTTTATTGTGCGCCCTGCCGGAAAGCTGACATGCCGCCACCCGGGCCACGCCCGCACCGCCCCTCGCCGGTGGCCGTCACACGTCACTGAATGGCGGGAAGAAGTTTGCGGGAACTATCAAAAGTAGCTCTTGAACAACTTCCCCTGAATTTTAGGGTCATCCCATAAAACCAGTTTTACAGGAAGTTTTTTTAAGGAAGTTGATGTAGTTGCTCTTAAGCACTAAAGTAATACTAATATAAAATCCGATCCATTCCTCCAGTCAACAAAGACACTTATTGGGATCATGCAAATTAAGACATAAGGATCATAGTTACCAAAACTCATGGAGACGTGGCAGGTAGAATGAGAGGAGGCTTCAGCTGGAAAAAAAAGAGGAAAAAACAAAACGAAAAAGAGAGGCTATGATACACTCTCTGGGGTAGCTAAAGTTAGCTAAATAAAGTTATTCCAAACACATGGCTGGAGTAAGAGTAACTTTATTATATTCCAAGCCCATCGTGTAAGCAAGAGGACCTTTGGCGAGCCAGCTGAAATCCCACACAGACAGGCAGATCTCCTTCGTCTGTCTTCTTCCTCCATCGTCTCCTGCCTGAAGCAAAGCCTAGGGAAGAGCAGCAGCAGAAGAAGAAGAACAAGAATTCCTGGTACGTACATGGCAAATAAACTTGTACGCAGTACGGTGACCACAATAGTGCTTGCTAGTTTTAGTGAGCAACTATGTTTGTTTAGAATGGCTAGAATAGCAACTTCTTATGCACATAATTTGTTGTTTTTCCACAGGGCATACTCGCAAAAAAAAATCCACAGGGCAATGGAATGCGTGTTTTTGCATCAAAATTAAAGATCACATTTTAGTATTCAGTCATGAAAATTGTCTAATGATGAGAATTTATGTTAAGCCATGGTCAAGCAATGTTAAGCTCACCTAGTAGTAATTCTACATTGGTGGGTAGTCTTACTATACCCACACATATATTTCTTTCAGGGTGGATTACGGGGGGGCGGAGAAGGAGGCATGGAGCACCATTTAGGCAATCTGAGTGAGTTGTGGAAGAGCCCTAGAGGAACAGTGGTTCGTATTGAGGTGCTTGCATTGGTGGCCATTGCCCTCTCCTTCTTTTTTGTGGCTTTTGGGTCCAGCCGCCGCTGGTCCAACCACTGGATTGTTCAAAAAGGTGTCTTGGTTGCAAATGCATTATCATTGTCCCTCGGGACATACAGCATTGGCTTAATGCAGTCCTCGTCGGTGAAGAGTGAAATGTACCCCATCTGGGCCGTATCCTTGCTCACCCTCTTCGGCAGCATTGACTCAATCAGTGGGTACAACCTTGACCACAACAGCCAGTTCCTGAAGTTGCTATACCAGCTCTGCCTCTATTGTGGATATGTCCTACTAATTGGTATATCCACCATCTCCACTGATGTAGGTAACATTGCAATTGGTGTTCTGTGTGCCATCACTTTCATTAAGGGCTTTCACAGATCACTAGCAAGTGTGTTGCCAAGCAGATTGCGGAATGTAAACAAATTGATTGCTGATTACATGGGAGAGAGCCATTCAAGAAGTCATGACGGTGACGTCATTATGAGAGATTACCCTAAGTACGTTGTCGACTGGCCCCTAGACCATTTCAGAAAAAGAAACAACATATTGGAGGGTAATGAAGTCATCACTACAAACAAGATATGGCTTTGCACCCTCACTTCATCAGGACGAAGCACCGATTATTACAAGGATGTTTGCCTCTCCTTCTCCCTATGCCATTTGTTGCAACGACGTTTCTTCGGGTTTGCATGTGCTGAGTCCCGCCTTGATGAGACCGAGGATTTTGTCAACAAAGGCCTGCTTGTACAAAGGGATGATGGCACTGTTGACTATGAGAGGGCATTTAACGTCATCGAGGTTGAGTTGTATTTTCTCTATGACATATTTTAACAATGCCTTCCTTCATTACTATGAGTCGAAAGTTGCAACAATTTGGACATTTGCCTCAATCATTGGCATAATATTTGTGGGAGTTGTGACTATCATACCTGGGGCAAGGAGAACACATATTTCTGGCGACACTATTGTTGTGACGACCGCATCATATGACCTTGTCATCACTCTAGTAATACTGGTCTCCATTGTTTTGCTCCAAGTGATGCAGTTGGTACGGTGTTGGACATCCAACTGGTCTAAAGTTGCCCTTGTGTGTCAGTCTATCAGAAATGGAGACGGGGGCTGCCAAATGAGGTTTAAAGCATTTATGAGCAAGATTAATTTTTTCGCCGGCTATGTCTGGCAACGTAAGCTTGGACAATATTCATTTGTTGAAGCAATCAGCACAAAAGAGTGTGTGTTGGCCACGTTTGTGAAACGTGCATTCAAGGAATGCATCACTTTTTCAAGGATATTTGGATTGCGGTACATTGAGCAAGTTTACGAGGAAATGTTTGGCAGTCCTACAGGCAATGATGTTCTGTTGACCACACACGTGAAGGAAGCCATTGTTGACTCTTATATGCGCCTCTGCCTTATTGACAATGGTGATCTAGGTACTTGGTCTTGGACTTGGCCGACAATTGGTGTCTTTTCGGAGAGGAAAAATGGACCGAGAACTATTATGGCTTGTCACATTGCGACTTGTTACCTAGAAATGGGGCAGTCAAAAAACAAGAAGTGGCTTGATGAGCACCCTGTAGAAGAAGAGAGGGAGAAGCTAGCAGTGTATTTTGATGTTGCCACAACGTTGTCCAAGTACTATGCACACTTGATTGTCTCCGCGCCACAGTTACTTCCTCCGAACCCCTTGGAGACAAAATCTGCTTATAATGCAGCCGCACGGGAAGCAAGACATTTACTACGTGGGGCGAAAGACAAATATGAGGCAATGAAACATATGGACTCAACAACAGGGGTGATTACGAATGAAGAAGAATCAGATTTCTCCAAGGAAGAATCAGTTTTCCGGAAGGGCATGGAACTAGGGAGGAGTCTCGAAAACCGGCCTGTGTTTGTTCTATGGGAGGAGCTGGCAAGATTCTGGACCAATAGGTTGCTCTATACCGCGCCTTCCGATAATGTGAAGGAGCACATTGATCATCTCTCACGGGGTGGTGAGTTCATCACGCATCTCTGGGCTCTGCTGTTTCATGCTGGCATAGTCAATGCCAACCAATTCGAGCAAAAACAGGTAACGCCATCCTTCTGAAATGTCTTAGTAGTATCACTTATGTTTCACATATACTAATGCTCGATCATTCATTCATTCAATTCAAACTTTTAACCAAGTGTGGCTACATATATTGTATTACTACCAGTATATATCATATATTAGGTTAGACTATATTTTGTTTAGGCAGGGTAGAGTACAAATGAGAGTGATGAAATTAAGAACTAAGATCAAGTCTAGTTGATCCCCCAAAAGTTATATCTGGGGCATAAATTTTTGTTTCAAGGAATTAACATCCATCTAGCATATCCCTCATTTCCTTTAGTCCCTCAAAAATAGCTTTTTATCTCTCAAACATTTTCCCTCTACCTCATTTTTTGCTCCAAGAAGAGCAATTCTCAGTAAAAAAAAATGGGGAGGCCACTCCCCTCCCGCATTCATGGCGTGGCGGATGGGGCACCAACCAAGATTTTGTTCCATGGAGTCCCATGAAGGTTGGAAATCCAACTTGTCCGATGCATTTTTTGGCCAAATAAATAGAAAAGTGGGACCAACACAATGAGCAAGATGTGCGGAAAACCACTTCTTTTTCGGTTTCGCAACAACTTGGGTGAAATGGGTTTCTACCAGGAAACCATGGTCAAGTTTTCGACCTTGCTTACTGGTCGAGCCAATGGCAATGTCATGAGATTGGCTAGCCTCCGGCTATGAAACCCGGTGCCGCCGACCCCAAAACCTAGCCCACCCCACCACCCATCCATTTTGGTCGTTGCCGCCCCCGATTTGGGTTGCTGCCGCCAGGCTCTAGGTCACGTCCACCGCTTGACTATCGACGCCGCCGAGCTCGACCTCGTGGTCGTGGCCGCCGCTCGACA
>NW_021220366.1:0-6675 GCF_002162155.2 Triticum dicoccoides
CCCCCCCCCTCTAGACATACTTTCGATCCTACAAGTGGTATCAGAGCTTTGGTCTCCATTTGCTTTGATTTCCATAGCTTTTGGTGGTCATAGCCTTGGTTTCACAACCTAGGAGAGTATGGCGTCTAGCGAGGGAAATTATCACCGTAGAGGTCCTTACTTTGACGGTACTAATTTTGCTAGTTGGAAGCATAAGATGAAAATGCATATTCTTGGACATAACCCTGCCGTTTGGGCTATTGTGTGTAATGGCTTGCAAGGTGAATTCTTTGATGGGAGAGAACCGAACCGTGAAGCTAGCGCGAAAGAGTTGAAGATGCTGCAATACAACGCTCAAGCTTGTGATATCTTCTTCAACGGATTGTGCCCCAAAGAATTCAAAAAAATCAGCCGTCTTGAGAATGCAAAGGAAATTTGGGACACTTTGATTGACATGCATGAAGTTACCAACTCCGTCAAGGAATCCAAATTGGATGTGCTTCAAAGTCAACTTGACAAG
This sequence comes from Triticum dicoccoides, assembly GCF_002162155.2. Classification (NCBI taxonomy): domain Eukaryota; kingdom Viridiplantae; phylum Streptophyta; class Magnoliopsida; order Poales; family Poaceae; genus Triticum; species Triticum dicoccoides. The sequence continues at coordinate 500 of NW_021220366.1, forward strand.
TTCAAGATGAAGGATGGTGAAGGCGTCACTAAAATGTACTCTAGGCTTGCTCTCATCACAAATGAGATTGTCGGCTTAGGAAGTGAAGAGATGACCGACAAATTCATCATCAAGAAGATCCTAAGAGCCTTGGATGGAATATATGATACCGTGTGCACATTGATCCAAATGATGCCCAATTACAAGAATCTCAAGCCAACGGAGGTCATTGGAAGAATTGTTGCTCATGAGATGTCACTCAAGGATAAGGAAGAGCTCCATAACAAGTCAAGTGGTGCTTACAAAGCCTCATGTGAAGCTCCCACATCATCAAGTGAGAAACAAGCCTTCAATGAAGAATTGAGCCTAATGGTGAAGAACTTCAACAAGTTCTACAAGAGTAGAAGCAAGGAAAGAAGTTCCAAGTCAAGGTCCTACAATGACAAAAGATCCTCAAGTCGAGAGCGTAATTGCTACAATTGTCGAAGACCCGAACACTATTCCAATGAGTGTACGGCTCCCTATAAGAGAAGAGAAGAGTCACCTAAGAGAAGAAGTAGAAGAGAAGAATCACGACCAAGAGAGAGGAGGAGTAGAGATGATCGTTATGAACGAAGAACATCCCGAAGAAGCAAGGATTCGGAAAGGAAGGACAAATCATCAAAGAGCTACACAAAACAAAGACATCAAGCTCATGTTGGTGAATGGTATCCGCCTCCGACTCCGAACATCACTCCGAGGGAAGCTATCACTCCGACTCAGAACATACTCAAGATGAAGGTGTTGCCAGTCTACCACTTGTGTCAACCAATTCCTACGACATATTTTATTCACCAAATTAAGGACTTGGAAGATGATTCATGGCTAAAGGCCCTAAGGTATTAACCCCGAGTATGTTGATTTCAATAGTGATGAAGATGACTTGTTAGGTGATGATGATTTACTTGTTGACAACTCTAGTGATGAATACTATGATGAAACATCAAGTAATCATGCTAATCAAGATAAAACGTATGGAAATGATAAGGAGAAGATTGAGCTTCTAACTAAAGAACTAAACACTCTTAAGTTAGCTCATGAAACTATCTTAGGAGATCATCGAGAACTTTTAAGGACTCATGAGAAATTATGTTTTGAAAAGCTCAACCTTGAGCAAGAACATGAGTTTTTAAAAGCTATCAATGATGATCTGTGCAAGAAAAGTTCTTCTTACATTGCCAAGCGTTTACTCTTATCTACTTACATGCCTTAAGTCAAGTCTAGTAACAAGAACAACAAAGATTCTTCCTCTAGTAGTAACAACAATCATCATGCTAAATCCAATGTTGTTGCTTCTAGTAGTTCTCTTGATTCCACTAATGATTCTCTTAGCCAAGTTACACTTGAGCAAGAAAACAACTTATTGAAGGGAATTATAGAGAAAGGTGTTTACAAGAGCCTTGCCGAAAGTTAGCAATTCGAAGAAATTGTACGCAAGCAAGGAAGGCACTGGAAGAACCAAGGTGTTGGTTTTGAACGAAAGTTCAATGCCAATGGAGTTGAGTGGGAAGAAGATCAATACCCCAAGACGAAGTTTGTTCCTCAACAAGAGAAGTATGATCCTACTTCTTTCACAGGAACACAAGCACAAGATGATCTTCCACCACAAGACCACAAGCATAAAGGCAAGGACAAGCTTCAAGAGGATATTGATGCATTTGAAGAAGCTCCTAAGGCCTTGGTCAAGTGGGTTCCCAAAACTATGTCAAGTTCTACTTCATCAAGTACGACTACAACTCCAAGGATTCCCATCAATATGGTGTGGATCCCAAAGAATAAGAACTAGAGAGTTCTTGAGGGTGATACCGCCAACATACTTCACTCTTATCATTTTGGCATGGACAAGTGCAATCAACTTCCACATCTTGCACTAGTTAATGTAGTCACAAACCCTCTTGTTGGTAAGACGAGGGACAAGGTAACCTAATGCTTTCATGGACATCATCTTGTGTTTGCATCACTCTATGTCTATGGATATCCTTGTTCGTTCCTTGTGGGACTAACCCGTGTAGGTATTGAAAGTGCAACTCACTCCAAAGGATTGCTCCAAAAGATCTACATCAACATAGAGCATCCAGATCTTCAACACCTACATGAAGTCAACATCGACAAAACCCAAGGTTAGTTCATCCCTCTTTGGGGGGATCTCACATCTAGGGGGAGATTTACTCTAAGAATTGAGCTAAAGCAACTCTAATGATGTGAACACATCAATGCATTATGTAAAAGTGGCAACCCCACTTGAGCTTAAATGATGAGTATGACCTATGATCAAATGTTCTCATTTGACTCCTAAGTAAACATACTCATATATAGATGACCTAGTCATCGCCAATTGCTTGATAGATGCTAGAATTGGTTGTGCATGCTTTGTCACATATTTTATCTGCCATTTTATTGTGTGAGCATGTCGTTAACATATTTTACTCATTCGAGGACATCCACTTGTAGTTTTGCTTGTTTGGCTTCTTTTCTTTTTGCCAAGTGGATGGACAAGAATGCCTAAGAACCCTCTCTAGCTATCTATGCTATTCTTGTCTCAAACTCTATTCATGCTACATCACAAAGTTTGATCATGTCAAATTCGAGCCACTCTGTGTGAGGAGCACTCGGAGTCCCTGATTCGTCATAGACTTAAACTTCCAAAACTTCTTTGTGCATTTCGGTCTGACCGATTCATCCTTTTCGGTCATACCGAGATCACTAAGATGATCTAGGTTTTCAATCTCGGTGCAACCGATTTGAACTTTTCGGTCACACCGAGTTGCAGCAACTTCTTGCAGTTTTGCACCTCGGTGCCACCGAGTCGTTCCACTCGGTCACACCGACAGGGTCAGGCTATATATACCCCTGGGCCAAAATTTAGAAATTTCTCCGAATCTCTTCGCCCGCGCTCAGCCTACTCTGCCTCCCTCGGTCTCCGGATCGTCCTCCTCGTTGCCAGCCACCTCCCACCGCTGGTCTCCGCCGCCATCAATGGAAATCCGCTCCGCCGTTTCCGCCGTAGCAAGTCCTCCGCCAAACTTAGGGTATGCTTGATCCTTGTGCTATCTCAATCCGATTCCTAGCACATTGTTTTTGCCATGTATCTTGCCACAATTGAGATCATCCTTTCCAACGAAATAGGTTAGTTTTGATTAAGAATTTAGGGTTAGGTTTCTGCCGAAATCATCTCGGACCGGCCGAGTTGTAGAAATCGGTTCCACCGATTTGGCTTAGGCCATTGCACATGTGATTCTTGGTCTGACCGAGAATTGCAAATCGATGTGACCGAGTTCAGGACTTTGTGAAACCCTAGCAGTCTCGGTGCCACCAAACTGTGACTCGGTCTGACCGAGTTCACTAGTTTAGGTTCCAAAAGCTGCTTCGGTCTCACCGAGTTTGCAAACCGGTAGATCTGAAATGCTTTATGTGGAAAACTAAAAATAAGTTTCTAATTCATTCTTTTGCAAAAATCTCCATGCTTTGTGATGCTCATACCCTCTATCTCATCTATATCTATTCACAGGGTCTGTTGTCAATGTTTGCACGATGTCTGATTAGAGTGACAACCAGAACAGAGAAGAAGAACAAGTTCACTTGAGTGAGGCCACTAGTCCCTCCAGTTCCTCAGATGAGGGCAACAAGAGCACTCCCAGCAACTTTCCTAAATCTGCCACCAGGGCCAGAAAGAAGAGAACCTCAGATTCTGAGGATGAGGACTATGTGGTAGAAGAAGATGAAGCCACCTCCAACAAGGTGTTGAAGAAAGAGTATGGCACAGCTGCTACCACCAAGCCTGGCTTGAACAGGAAAGTCCCAGCCAAGAGGACTCCTATGCTGAAGGTTAGAGGATCAACTCAAGAGTCTGTGAGATCTGAACCCAAAGAGCCAGAAGTGACTGAAAAGAAAAGGAAAGAAAGAGCTAAGAAAACCATGGCTAGAGTAGTTGGAAAACCCTCTATGATGGAAGAAGAGGAAGAGGTTGTTGCACTAGCACCTAAAGCTCAGAAGCTTATGGGAGATGCAATCAGATCAGTGGCTGCTCCATCTAAGCCCAAAGATGCTCCCAAAGCTGCTCCCAAGCCTAAGACTGCACCCAAGAGAAGCACTAGGAGCATACCAGCTGCAGAAAAGAACAAGGCCCCAGTGCCTGAAGATGCTGAAGAATAAGACGATGAGGAGTCACATGTCTTGAGGAAGTTGAAGCCCAAAATTCCATATCAAAATGATGCTCACCCAGTAGCTGAGGATATGAAGCCCAGGAAGGATGCAGGTCTCAGACAATGGAGATTGACAGATTCCTATGCTGTCAGGAGAAGGACTGCTATAGACTAGATGTTCCATACAAAGGAACAACGGGACTTCTATGAGATAGTGCTGCTTGATAAGAAGCCAATTGTCTGTGATATGAGATGGGTGGACTGGGAGTACATCAGGAAGAATGAAGGGCATTATCTAGGAGTCTTTGACAGCTTCAAGTCTTGTGGGGTAGATGACTTTGTTGGGCAAAAGCTCACAAAGTGGAATGATGAGCTTATTATGCAGTTCTACTCCACAGCTCACTTCTACCCAGATGGAAGGATTGTTTGGATGTCTGAAGGTACTTGGTACCAATAAACAGTTGAAGAGTGGGAAGAGTTGATCAATGCTCCTAAGGAGAATGAAGATGACTTGGATGTCTATGCAAAGAAGAAGAAGGATCACAACTCCATGGCACATATGTACAGAGAGATCCCAGATGCTGCAGTTGAGACTCGCAAATTTGGATCAGTACATTACCTTCTGTTAGGTTTGTCAACAATCAACTGGATCCTCAGGCACACTCTTTTGCCAAAGTCAGGAGATCACAAGATGATCATAGGCCATGCAATTAATCTGCTTCACATATTTGATGTGTCTCAGAAGTTCAAGGTCATGAGCTTAATTGTTGAGACTATCAAGAGGACTGATGCTGACCAGAAGAGAAGTTGTGGGTATGCCCCACAGATTCAGGAGCTCGTCAACTCCAAGATGGGCACAGGCACATATCTCTTGGATAAGGAGCATATGCCCATCTACCCAGACTTTGAGGACAACACAGTAGTTATGGATGAAAATGAACCATCTTCTGTGCAAGAACAAGTAAAGAAGGAGAAGGCAAGGACTGAAAAGGCTGCAAAGATGCCAACTGCTGAAGAGGCATCTCAGTACTTCGTAAAGAGCAAGCAAGATCATCTTGGCTACTTGATTGCCTCCACTCTGAGGATTGAGAAGGGTTTGGCCACCCTGACACAAAACCAGGAGAGCTCGGAGAGGATCATGGAGCAGAAGATCTATGATTTAGATGTGAAGGTCACTGAGATCCAGTCAGTTATTGAGCAACTTCAGGATGACATGGAGGAGAGGAAGGGCAAGTCTACCACAAATACATTTGCTAGAGTGCCCAGAAGCCAGAGATCTGCTGCAGTGCCAGTGACAGACACCAGAGCAACTTGAATAGCACCAGCAACAGCTTCAGTGCCACCAGCTCCAGCAGCCACTCCACCAGCTCCATCAACCTCAACTGATGCCTTCATCTTCATCCTTGGTGTCATTTCTACAACATCACATCAAGACCAAGCCTGAGAGTCGATTTAGCACTATGCATTTTTATGAACTTTTTGGTAACTTGTTGCCAAAGGGGGAGAAAATGTATAGATCATAGAATTCGAGTGAGAGTGTTGCTTTTGTTCTCTCTTGTTTTGGTGGTTGAACTTTATTTCATTTGCTTGTTTGAGATACATTCTGTGTTTGTGTGATACTTGGTTGATCATGTGTTTGATCATATACAATGCTACCTTAATGCTTGTTGGATGACATTATCCTTTTATCTCTATATGATCATTCACTTTGCTTGGTGATGAGTGCATGTATTTAATTATTATCATTTTGAGCGCTCCACCAAGATGTATGTGACATGGAAGAGTAACCCATGATCCTAATTCATTGTGCATTTGCAGTCCAAACCAAATCTTAAACTATGCACAAATTTAGGGGGAGCTCTTGTTTTTCACATACTTCTCAAAGCGACAATGTTTTCAATCTTATTATCATTTGTCGAAGCTTTGATCTATATGTTGTCATCAGTTACCAAAAAGGGGGAGATTAAAAGTGCAACTATCCCTAGGTGGTTTTGGTAATTCCTAACAACATATAGC
>NW_021220367.1:0-3039 GCF_002162155.2 Triticum dicoccoides
CATTGCTCGTGTCCTTTCTGCTAATCACCCTCATGCCAATTTGAAAAATATTCTTAATTTCCTTTGGTGCATGTGGAAAATTAGAAATGACTTCTTGTTTGAGCGTAAGAATCACCAACCTTATCAAGTTCATATTTTAGCGGCTGCTCTGGATCACTCCTTGGAAACTGAATCCTTGTTAAACTTCAGTAATTCTAACAATCTCAACACCAGTCAGGTTGTTCACAATTTACCCCCCCCCCAAGGTAAAACTATTGATTCGGTTATGCTTCTGAAAGACCCTATTATTTACACAGATGCAGCTTTCAACTCTAAAAAAGCCCCAGGGTTTTACTATGGACAGCCTCGTACAGGAATTGGAGTTTACTTCTGCCTTCCCCTACCTCAAGGTGAGCTCAACATACAGGTCCAAGCTTCAGCGGCTCTGACAAAAACTCCGCTCCATGCAGAAGCACTGGCGTTGCAATGTGCTGCACATCTCTCTAACATTCTTCATATTCAACATCCAATCTTCTTAACAGATTGTCTTACTCTTGCATCTGTGATTGCTGCCAGAAAATACTTGCATAGTGCTGCCCCTTGGAACATGAGAAAAGATTTAGCAACTATTATCAATTCAATGTCTACTATGCAGGCTCAAATTTTTCATATTGCCAGGAACAATAATGGGGTAGCTCATAATCTAGCTAAGCAGGTCTATCAGAATATCCATGGAATGCCTATGGACTGTTCTCACACTTGTCCAGCATATTCATAGTTTCTTCTCTGCAACACACTACCATTCCAGGATTCCATATTCATAGGGTCTATTGTTTCTGATGCCTTCATCTATTTTTGCAGATTACAATCTCTACGTCACTTTGTTCATTGCAAACAACATGTTCTGCTGCCTATCAATTTCTCACAGGATGAAGGCTTGCTGATTTCTCCGCGGATCAAACACCATGGGATGCCACAGATGATACTTTCCCTTCTGAAACACACTGTTGTATTCCTAATTGCCTCTCTCTCTTTTCTTCTTTTCTCACTGTATTAGCAGATAGTCATCTGGTTGACTTTTGAGCAACCTATCTTTGCTTCTCCCTCCAGCTACTCTCTCTTGGCTTTGATCCACTTCTGGTCTTCAAGCCAATAACTCTTGTACTGTCATCAATGCTGGAAATGGAATGGGGCACCTTCTGGGTGCCTTGCTTTGTTAAAAGAAAAAATGGATGCACCGAAGTGCTTTTGCATATGGGCCAACCTAAGCCCAGTATTCAACCGTTTATGTCTCACGTACAAAATCCATGGATGGACAGAAATAACAAGGGAGGGCGTGCCGATCTTGGTTAGGGTAAACTACCATATTTGTGGATGGGCAGAAATAACAAGGGAGTGTGTGCTGATTTCGAACTCATTTTTACTCCCATGTCCACGAGCCTTATGACAATGATCAAGTGTGCGGTGTACATCACATTCCTTGCTAAATGGTGGGCCGATCCGACAGGAAGTTCACCTGCTCTGCTCTAATGGGCAGAGCAACCGCGGCTCACGCCGAGGACGAGCGTCACGAGTTCTATCCGCTTGGATGACAACAATTTGCTTGAGCTTGGAGGGGAGACTTTGGAAAGCCTTGGTAGTGGAGGGGGCATGATTTGAAGAAATCGTGTTCTACATAACCACTTCATCATTGGCAAGGATCTGCACAGTATGAAATCCTTCTGCCTCCAGAGTGTCTAGTTCTGGTCGAAGTATGTTCGCCAAGGCAGTGGCCGCAATGATGGATGGGAGAGTCAAAGAAGGGAAAGCCATCTATCTCGCGCTCTATGATGGCCAACTCATCCATGACCAGGATCAGCACCCTGTGAAATCCTTCTATCACTGGAGTGTCTGGTTCTGGTCGAAGTACGTTAGCCAAGGCAATGGCCGCAATGATGGATGAGAGAGTCAAAGACGGGAAAGCCATCTAACACATGGTCATGGCCACTTCATCATTGACCAGGATCCCCACCCTGCGAAAACTTTGTACCTCCGAATGTTTGGTTCTGGTCGAAGTACGTTCGCCAAGGCAGTGGTTGCGATGATGGTTGGGAAAGTCCAAGATGGGAAAGCCGTCTATCTCACACTATGTGATGGCCACTTCATCCTTGCCTAGGATCCGCACCCTGCGAAATCCGACTGCCTCTAGAGTGTCTGGTTTTGGTAGAAGTACGTTCGCCACGGTAGTAGCTACGATGATGGATGGGAGATTCGAAGACGTTAAAACCGTCTATCTCATGGTCAAGGGCACTTCATCCTTGACCAGGATCTGCACCCTGCAAAATTATTCTACCTCAAGTGTGTCTTGTTCTCGACGAAGTACGTTCGCTAAGGCAATGGCCGCTGCCTCTGAAGTGTCTGGTTCTGTCAAACTATGTTCACCAAGGAAGTAGCTGTGATTATGGACAGGAGAGTTGAAGATGGTAAAGCCATCTATCTCATGCTCTATGATGGCCACTTCATCATTGACCAGGATCAGCACCCTGTGAGATCCTTCCACCACTAGAGTGTCTAGTTCTGGTTTAAGTACGTTCAAAAATGTGGTGGCCGCGATGATGGTAGAGTTAAACAAGGAAAGCCGTCTATCTCATGCTCATGGCCACTTCATCCTTAACCAGGATCACCACTCTTGTGAAATCCTTCACCAAGGCAGTGGCCGTGATTATGGATAGGAGAGTTAAAGATGGGAAAGCCATCTTTCTATTGCTATGTGATGGCCACTTAGTCCTTGCAAAATTCTGCTGCCTCTAGAGTGTCTGGATTTGGTCGAAGTACGTTCACCAAGACAGTGGCCGCGATGTTGGACGAGAGAATCAAAGACGTGAAAGTCGTCTATCTCGTGCTCATGGACACTTCATCCTTATCCAGAATACGCACCTTGAGAAATCCTTTTGCCTTTGGAGTGTCTGCATTTAGTCGAAGTATATTCACCAGGGCAGTGGCTGTGATGACGGATGGGAGAGCTGACGACGTGAATGTCGTTTCTCTCGCGCTTTATGATGAATACTTCATCATTGAACA
>NW_021220368.1:0-2406 GCF_002162155.2 Triticum dicoccoides
ATATTGACCGTTCAGTTTATTGCTATTGCTTTCTTCATGTCAAAGACATATTCCTTCGACTATGAGATTATGCAACTCCCAGATACCGGAGGAATGCCTTGTGTGCTATCAAACATCACAACGCAACTGGATGATCATAAATATGCTCTATAGGTGCCTCCGAAGGTGTTTGTTGACTTTGCATAGATCAGGATTAGGATTTGTCACTCCGAGTATCGGAGAGGTATCTCTGGGCCCTCTCGGTAATGCACATCATAGGAAACCTTGCAAGCAAAGTGACTAAGAGTTAGTTGTAGGATGATGTATTACAGAACAAGTAAAGAGACTTGCCCGTAACAAGATTGAACTAGGTATGAAGATACCGACGATCGAATCTCGGGCAAGTAACATACCGATGGACAAAGGGAATTGTGTATGTTGTCATAACACTTCGACCGATAAAGATCTTCATAGAATGTAGGAGCCAATATGGGCATCCAGGTTCCGCTATTCGTTATTGACCGGAGAGGTGTGTCGGTCATGTCTACATAGTTCTCGAACCCGTAGGGTCCGTACGCTTAACGTTCATTGACGATATAGTGTTATATGAGTTATATGATTTGGTGACTGAATGTGGTTATGCATCTCCTTGATAGATCTTGCGTATGCGTAAAAAAAATTGTTTTCCATGCAACATTTCCCAATAGTGGCATCTAAGCCAGGTCTACGCGTAGATGATATGCACGAGTAGAACACAAAGAGTTGGGGCGGTAATAGTCATACTGCTTACCACCAACGTCTTATTTTGATTCGGCGGTATTGTGGGATGAAGCAGCCCGGACCAGCCTTACATGTCCACACACATGAGACCGGTTCCACCGACTCACGTGCAACTAGTTTTTCATAAAAGGTGGTTGGCAAGTGTCTGTTTCTCCTAATTTAGTTGAATCAAATTTGACTATGGTCGGTCCTTGAAGAAGGTTAAAACAGCAAACTTGATGAATCACCATTGTGGTTTTTGCGTAATTAAGAAAGGTTCTTGCTAGAAGCCCGCAGCAGCCACGTAAAGCTTGCAATAACAAAGTAGAAGACGTTTAACTTGTTTTTGCAGGGCATGTTGTGATGTGATATGGTCAAGATATGAAGTGATATATGTTGATGTATGAGATGATCATGTTTTCTAATATCGACAACCGGCAGGAGCCTTAGGGTTGTCTCTTTATTGTATGAAGTGCAAGCGCCATGTAATTGCTTTACTTTATCACTATGCATTAGTGATAGTTGTAGAAGCAATAGTTGGTGTGAAGACCTCGATGCAACGATGCTACGATGGAGATCAAGGTGTCAAGCCGGTAACGATGGAGATCATGACGATGCTTTGGAGATGGAGATTCAAAAGAAGAAGTTGATGATGGCCATATTATGTCACATATTTTGATTGCATGTGATGTTTATCCTTTATGCATCTTATTTTGCTTAGAACGACGTTAGCATTATAGGATGACCCCTTCACTAAATTTCAAAATAGAAGTGTTCTCCCCGAGCATGCACCGTTGCCAAAGTTTGCCGTTTCGAAGCACCATGTGATGATCGGGTGTGATAGACTCTACGTTCACATACAATTGGTGTAAGACAGTTTTGCACACATAATACTTGGGTTAAACTTGATGAGCCTAGCATGTAGAGATATGGTCTCGGAACAGTGGAGACCGAAAGGTCGAACATCAGTCATATAGTAGATATGATCAACATAGAGATGTTCACCATTGATGACTACCCTATCTCACGTGATGGTCGTACATGGGTTAGTTGATTTGGATCATGTATCACTTCAATAACTTGAGGGGTGTTTATTTAACTGGGAGTTCATTAGTAATTTGATTAATTGAACTTAATTTATCATGAACATAGTCTTAATAGTTTTTGCATATCTATGTTGTAGATCAATAGCTCGCGATATAGCTCACCTATTTTTTGATATGTTCCTAGAGAGAACTAAGTTGAAAGATGATAGTAGCAATGATGTGGACTAGGTATGTGATCTGAGGATTATCCTCATTGCTGCACAGAAGAATTGTGTCCTTGATGCACCGCTAGGTGATAGACCTGTTGCAGGAGCAAATGCAGACGATATGAATGATACGTATCCAACGTATCTATAATTTTTGATTGTTCCATGCTATTATATTATCATTTTTGGATGTTTTACAATCATTTTATAGTTATTTTATATCATTTTTTGGTACTAACCTATTGACATAGTGCCCAGTGCCAGTTGTTGTTTTCTGCATGTTTTTTGCATTGCAGGAAATCAATATCAAACGGAGTCCAAATGCAGCGAAACTTCTTGAGGATTTTTTTTGGGCCAGAAGACATCCAGTGGGCCAAGGAAGCACCCGGGGGTGCCTCGAGGGGGGCAGCACCCAC
>NW_021220369.1:0-1173 GCF_002162155.2 Triticum dicoccoides
ATCCGGACTGGCTAGCAAACTTGGTGATGGTACCAAAGAAGGACAAATCCTGGCGCTTGTGCATCGATTTTAAAGACCTTAACAACGCCTGCCCAAAGGATCCCTTCCCCCTCCCCCGCATCGATCAAATAATCGATGCTACCGCAGGACACGATTCATTGTGTTTCCTCGACGCATACTCTGGCTACCACCAAATCAAAATGGCAGAGCCAGACCAAGCCGCAACGGCATTCATCACACCATACGGCCCATTCTGCTTCAACACAATGCCCTTCAGGCTAAAAAACGCCGGTGCAGCATATCAGCGCATGATTCAGACATGCCTGGCAAACCAGATCGGCAAAATAGTGGAGGCATATGTGGATGACGTGGTCATTAAAACCAAGCATGTCGAAACTCTAGTAGACGACTTGAGGCTCACATTCGACAACCTTTGAACATATGACATCAAGCTCAATCCGGAAAAATGCGTCTTCGGCGTACCAGCAGGAAAGATCCTGGAATTCATTGTCTCCAGTAGAGGTATTGAAGCTAATCCGGCCAAAATCCGAGCGTTGTCACAGTTGGCTACCCCAACAGACCTCAAACAAATACAAAAACTAACTAGATGTGTGGCGGCTCTAAGCCGCTTTATCTCCCGCTTGGGAGAAAAGGCATTACCCCTTTATCGCCTCCTCCGGCGCACTGAACACTTCGAGTGGACGGACGTCACCACGGCCGGACTCAATGATATAAAAGCCATGTTGGCAACAAACCCAGTCCTGGCCGTGCCAAACATTGGCAAACCAATGCTATTATACATTGCGGCAACTTATCAAGTGGTAAGCGCAGTGCTTGTCATCGAGCGAGAAGTGGACGGACACAAATTTCCCATTCAAAAGCCGGTTTACTACGTGTCCACTGTCCTTACTCCATGCAAATCACGGTACCCGCATTATCAAAATATAGCGTACGCGGTATTTATGGCATCCAGGAAGCTACGACACTACTTTCAAGAGTGTTCGATAACGGTAGCCTCGGAAGTACCACTTAATGATATTATAAACAACCGCGACGCGATGGTCGGATTGCCAAATGGGCCATTGAGCTCCTCCTGTTCGACATAACTTACAAGCCACAGCGAGCTATTAAATCGCAAGTTTTGGCTGACTTCGTCGTTGAATGGACGGAAGT
>NW_021220370.1:0-610 GCF_002162155.2 Triticum dicoccoides
CATCTAGTTAGTTTTTGTATTTGTTTGAGGTCTGTTGGGGTAGCCAACTGTGACAACGCTCGGATTTTGGCCGGATTAGCTTCAATACCTCTACTGGAGACAATGAATTCCAGGATCTTTCCTGCTGGTACGCCGAAGACGCATTTTTCCGGATTGAGCTTGATGTCATATGTTCAAAGGTTGTCGAATGTGAGCCTCAAGTCGTCTACTAGAGTTTCGACATGCTTGGTTTTAATGACCACGTCATCCACATATGCCTCCACTATTTTGCCGATCTGGTTTGCCAGGCATGTCTGAATCATGCGCTGATATGCTGCACCGGCGTTTTTTAGCCTGAAGGGCATTGTGTTGAAGCAGAATGGGCCGTATGGTGTGATGAATGCCGTTGCGGCTTGGTCTGGCTCTGCCATTTTGATTTGGTGGTAGCCAGAGTATGCGTCGAGGAAACACAATGAATCGTGTCCTGCGGTAGCATCGATTATTTGATCGATGCGGGGGAGGGGGAAGGGATCCTTTGGGCAGGCGTTGTTAAGGTCTTTAAAATCGATGCACAAGCGCCAGGATTTGTCCTTCTTTGGTACCATCACCAAGTTTGCTAGCCAGTCCGGAT
>NW_021220371.1:0-7204 GCF_002162155.2 Triticum dicoccoides
AGTTGAAAATTGCGTGCACACTTGTCATGATGGTGGTGACGACCATATTTCGCGCCAGCCTTTTCTTACGTAGGGTTCATCAACCATTTTATGCTTGTGTCTTTCTTGCCCACTCTGCACAGAGGCAATTTGATCTGTTGAACAATCTAATCTCGTATTTGCTTCATGCAGCATTGATGGTCATGGCTACTATATTCATCCATCTATTGAGACAATGTTGCAGAATTTGTGCGACCATATTCCGAATCAAAATAAAGAGGCTGAACATTATCATGGTATTCGTTTTAACATCTCGCCATGAATTAAATCACATCAGTTACCATAATGATATTTACATCTCGTGCTTATAATCTACTTTCTTTTGTCCAATTTTAGGAGAATTATCCTACCCTCCTCATGACCAAAACCTTGGTGGTTCACCAACAAAACTTGAGCAATTAACAGATATAGTTGCAGTTGATCAGGCTTCTAAGGCAGATTCATTAGGTATTTTGGAGCATTCACCCCATGACGAAATAGAAGGAGAAATAGTTTATTTACAATCCAGGCTACTTAATGATGTTGCTGCTGTGAACCAGAGATATGGTAAGGGCGCATTCTTTATATTTGCTAAGTTTATTTGTAATTTTTATGGTATTTATTTTTACATAAGTATCGAATCATTTTGGTTGCTGTCCTGTTATATTTATTTACAGATATATCAACTGATTGGTCTTGAGAGTGCAAACTTAACTGGATAGTTGAGTAATTTCTTCTGCTTTCTGAATCGATGTTTCAGTTCTCATTATATCTTGCAGAAGATCTTATGCCTAAGGTTGTCCAGAGTCTTCCTCAAGAAATGGATTCTTCCAATAAAAGAAAATGGGACCATATCATTGTGAATCAGTTCCTTCGTGATATAAGGGAAGCTAAGAAACGCGGGAGCACAGAGAGGAGGCACAAAGAAGCTCAGGCTATCCTAGCTGCAACTGCACCTATTGCTGCACCCACCTCAAAAGATGTAAACATTCGGAAAGAGACAGAAAATGATGCTGTGCCTGTCAAACAAGAGGTTTATACTGTTCTTGTGCTTGTTTCACTGATCTTGTGCTATGGATATTCATATTTTTCTTTTCGTTGTTGCAGAGTATTACCAAAGTCCATGCTGGATCTTTAAGAATCAGCCAATTGACTTCGTTGCCACAAACAAAGGATCCATCATTTTCTAACAGTAAAGTCTCAGCTGATACTAATTTTGGCATTTTCGATCTGGCAAAATTTTCCAAGAAAAATGGTCTTCCATGTGATGTGTGCATGCGACGTGAGACTGTATTGAACCGAGTATTTCTCTGCTCAAGCTGCAAGGTGGATTTGCATCCCCCTTCTTGTACTTTTCTAATGTTGCAGTTCAATAAATCATTAACCCACACGTTTTGCAGGCTGCTGTCCACTTGGACTGTTACCAGAGTCGAACGAATCCCACCGGCCCCTGGAAGTGTGAACGTTGCCAAGAGATGCTATCAGATGCTGTCGTGTCGGATAGTCAATCAGACTGCAGTGGTTCAAAATCCTGGTTGGTGCAGTGCGGTTTGTGCCATGGTACATCAGGATCTCTTCGGAAGACTACAAACGGGCAATGGGTTCATGCTTTTTGTGCCGAGGTACTTCGTCTGACATCTTTATTTTTCATATTGTGGCCTTTGCTTAACTTATTGACATTGTTGACTTCGTCAAATTTCTGTAGTGGCTCCTGGAGAACTCATTCAAAAGGGGACAATGCAATCCAGTAGATGGAATGGTACTAACCTCTTTCCAGCATCACACATGCTCATAATTTTAATATTGAGAAATAAATACTTAAATAGGTCATCTTCCATAATTTTATTTCATTGTTTATATATTGATACCATCTGAAGACATCTATTATAAGTTCCTGCTAATTATCTTATTGTAATATTCTGACTATTTGGATCTATCTAAGGTGGGTCTTCTTAAGGGGAAAGACACATGCTCGATCTGCCAACACAATGTTGGCACATGCTTGAAGGTCTGAACTTGTAATTATTCGTTGGACCTAATCTCTAATGATAAGACAAACCAATTCATTTTTGCTATGTTTTTCCTCTTTCAACCATGCAGTGCAGCACCGTAGGCTGTCAAGTTACTTTCCACCCTGCATGTGCTAGAGATGCTGGTCTTTACATGAACACAAAAAAGTTTGGGAGCTTGTGGCAACACAAAGCATATTGTAGCAATCACAGTATTGAGCAAAAAAAGGTAAGTGTTGCTTTAAGATGTTTAGTTGGATATCTTTGATCTGCAACAGAAAACTGGTTTCCCTCAAAATCTGCCTTTTATGGATCTGCTAGTACAATAGAAATGTAGTACTATAACATTCTTCTATAGCAGTCTTATGTTAACAATACTCTTATTTTCTTATTATTCTTCTATAGCAGTCTTATGTTAACAATACTCTTGTTTTCTTATTTGTAAACTTTCACAGGTTGACTCTCAACAATATGGTCCCGCAGAAGTCAAGATCATGAAACAAATGAGGGTAAATGTGTCCATTGCATGCTTTATGTAGTTCTGCTTTGTAGGTATTAGCTGGAAACCTGAAAGTAGCACTATGTAAGAACCTTAGAATTTGAATTTATATGCTAATATCTGTGGTATGTGCCATGCGGGCAATTTTAATAGTTACTAACGAGCAGCTTTAGTTTACTGCTAAACTGTGTATCCCAAGCTGACCAGATTAATGTATGTGGCTATCAGATAACTAGTTGTCGTAGGGTTTACAAAAATAAGAACTAAGAGCGTGTTTGGTTAGTGGCCTGGCCGCTGCACGCCTGGCCCGGGCTCTGCCTGAAACCTGCCTGGTATTTGTTTGGATTGTATCCTGAAAAACAAGATGTCTGCCTGGCCTGGGACTCCTATCAATATGATTAGCCTGGCCCTAGACTAAAAAATAGAAGAAAGTAAAATATTACTGCCCAGGCAACATGATTAGCCTGGCCGAGGCGTACTTTTTCCTCCGACTGGCCATCTGCCTGGAAGCAACGACCAGCCATGAGCGGTACTGTTCATTGAGTAAAATATCTTTAAGCACTAAATGACAAAATGACCATCCAGGAAAGGAACCAAACACATGAGCCCTGGCAAACCTGGTCAGGCAGAAATAGCTCACCATCCCAGGCTCAATTCAGGCAGCCGTTTTTACCAGGCACGATGTCCAGGAAAGGAACCAAACAGCCCCTAAATTGCTTTTGCCTTTAGCTTTTTGCAAGCTGTAGGTGCTTTTTAGGCTATTTATCTGGAAGTTGAGAAAAATATTTTTGGAAAGTATTATCTCTGGACCAGTTTGAAGCAATTATGCTGAAGAAATATGAACTCCTAATTTATTTGGATTTTGGTAATGTGTACTCAACGCTAGCTTGAAGCCAGTGTTTCTATTGCTGGTGGTGGCATCCGTGTTTTAAGTGTTATAAACAAGGTTGTTTCCATAGGTTAGTATTCGATGAAGCCTTAAACGCTCTCTGTCCTTAGGTTAGTATTCGAAACGCTCTGTCCTGAGTTGGCTTATCTTTAGTGTAGATCATTATAAGTGGCACTAATGACTCTGCATATATCACTAACACAAGGCTTGTGCAGTAAAAGAGCACCTTCTGCTTACGAACTCTTTAGGGTTAAACGTGCTTTATGCTAACGTAATATTACCTCTCACGTGGCAGGTTGAATTGGAAAGATTACGTCTTCTTTGCGAGAGGGTTGTTAAAAGAGAAAAGGAGAAGGTACTGTATCTTTGATATGCATTTACTTTTTGTGCCTTTTGGTTGCCCAGAAAACTAGACTTCATCAGGCACTAGTATGATCTCTTCGAGAATTACTGGCATTGTTCCTTTGTGCTAGTAGTGATAGTGCTGATTGACCTGCATCATTTGATTTCATAATTATTGTATTATATCTGATTTTCCTATCAACGCCTTAGTTGTGGATATTTTTCTACTGAACTATCCCTTCAGTCTCAAGATCTGAGTACCCCACATATTATATCAAGAGTAAGTTGAACTTAGTATACTTTGGTGAGCAATTGATGCATGAACATAGCGAGTATAAATTTGACCACACATACTCAGACACTTAGATATATTGAACATTCTAGTACTTAAAAAAGTTCCCCAGATACCCGTCCCACAGCAACATGTGACTTGTATCTTGAAACAGAGTGGGTTGCAGCAGAAGAATTGAGGACTGGTCCCTTCTCCTTTTCCATAGATTTTTATGTTTGCAGATATGTTCTTTTTTACTTACCAATGTTGGGCTTTAATGACCCAGTTACTCTGTTGTGGTGGGTCGGCATATTGTTTCAAGGTGATGAACGGCGGATACTTAAGATTTATCATTCAGGGAACTGGGTTGCAGGTTAAAAATTACTATGAACCAGGTTCTAGTTTAGACTTCTTGACAGGCGATCCAAATATATACTGTACTGTTTTTCCTGTCCAGGTGATTTGGTACATATCATGTGGTTGTGAGACATTTAGAAATGGGGAATTCAGAAATAATATAAGATTCTGGGTAGTTAATTTCAAAGTGAGTGGGTGTGATGGTGGCTACACAGAGATATGCTATTAAACAAAACGTATTAATTATTAAATACTCATCTGAGATGCAGTAAAGAGTATACTTCAAAACATCAATTGTATACAAGGTTTGTTGATGCCAGTTTATATGATACTTTGTCATACGTTAGTTGTCTAGCTGCAATAGTTATGGAGTTTTTACATGCCAACTTTTTTTTTATATCAGAAAGAGTTGCTTGTATGTGAACATGATATACTTGCTGTGAAGAGGGACTATGTTGCCTTCTCGATGCGGGCTTCATGTTATACGCCTGCACCTGGAGCAAGTTCAGAATCTGCCACTACTTCCGTTAATAACAATTCATATGGTGGAAAAAGGCAAAGGTCGGATGATATCACAGTGAGATCAGATGATGTGACAGTGGATAGTACTATTCCCAGGAAACACACTATCAGGTTCCCAGTGCATAGCAAGGACACTGATAGGAATACAGCTGACAGTTCGACATCAACAATATCATATAAGCGTAAGTTGGATGATGTGGAATCACTCGCTCTTAAGAATCTTCAAGAAAGAGCAGCTACTGCCATGCAGAAATCAGAAGACGGAGAAACAAAGTCAACAGATAATGCCATGCAGAAATCAGAAGACGGAGAAACAAAGTCAACAGATAATGCCTTGCAGAAATCAGAAGACGGAGAAACAAAGTCAACAGATAATGCCTTGCAGAAATCAGAAGACGGAGAAACAAAGTCAGCAGATAAAAAGGTTCAGTATTTTTTTTTCCGCAGTTGATTTATATTCTGTTACATCCCCTCATTGCTGATATTTGAACTATATGACGTTGCAGCATGAGGAAACAGCTAAAAAGGAGCCCGCTATCACATCTGACCAAGCTGTGTCGCAGAAACAACACCCTCCAAAGAGACTTGTTTATACTCGCCGTGGCTCCTCCAAAAAGAAGCAACGGAGTCAGGATGTTGTAGTACAAGGGCCTGTTGGTGGATAGCAGCAGCGTATCGAAGTGGCTCCTTCCTCCATGGCCAGGGAACATGGTTTCTTGCCCAGCGTCCGAGAAGCAGATTGCAGCAAGCGGGGCTGGCCAGTGTTACCATCTCATCACACAGCCAATGGGGCACGGACGGGCGGAGGTTATAAAATGGTGTGCACCGAGCCCTGCAGTGTGATTTGAGCTTCCAGCCAGAAGGTTTTACCCCCTGAGCTGATGCCACTCAAATGACGTGGCGGCATGGGTGAATTCATCCACTAATTAAGTTATCCGAGGGCAGATTTTGTGGAATATGCTCTGTACGTTTGTCATCTCTGCAGTCATTAGTTTAGTCTTGTAACAGAGAACAAGTAGCTACATCTGGTGGATGATGAAAGAAGAGGGAGGGGGTAGTAGGGGGGTTGTCACTGACTGACATCTGTAGTTGACAAATTGACTTGTGTAGTTAACGTAGGCCATCCATCTGCACATGAATTATCTCTGTACAACAGCAGCAGCATATGTAGGCCCGAATGTACACAGAATTTGACTGCTCGGTTGATGAGTATGCGTGTGGGTGTGCTTACCTTAGCCTGTGACCTTTGAGACGAAACGTTGCCGGTTTCATGAATCCTGGTAGAGCATAGCAACTTGATGTTTAAATTGTTTGCAGTTTCAGCTTCCTTCCATATGGCACTTGTTTTTCTGAGAAAACCGAGCTGCCATGCGGTGATGTCCTACTATTATGCGTTGAAAACGTGATGGATTCCATTTTAATGCCACCTCCATCTATATGTTTGTTCCAAATGTCATGATTGAGAATTGCACCGTGCAGCCATGGCACTGGCAGCATCTCCAGGCCTGGCGTGGACTTTGATGCCCGCATCTGGACTGACCATACGCAGGCATGTCAACGTCCCCAACCTCCCAGTCTCCTATAGATTACGATCCCATATTCCTAATGTCGTCGATCCCAAGGCCCTTGCACCCACACCTGCGATTTGGCACCGGCAGGGACTTTGATGCCATATGTCATCGACTCGCCCTTGTTTTGGCATGTCAACGTCTCCGACCTCCTAGATTATCATCCCAAATGGCATAGATTATGAGGTCCCAAACGGCAGATGTGCGGAATGAAAACGCCGGATTCCCGGGACTGTTTTTTTCAAAGAGTTGGGCTTGTAGCAGTGGACATAAGTTAGGTCGCGGATTTTGACCCTTTTGCACCTCAAAGTAGGCCTCGTATTGACCTGCCGACAAAGCGCCGAAAGCTATATGCATCTTCACTGAGCCTTTTGGCGCATGGCGACTTGGACGTACCTGCGGTGATTTTTGACCGACGACTTATAGTTAAGCTACAGAAACAGTAGATGTTTGTTACTAGTAGGAAGTTTTTGGTTGCAGATCGGTAACGCAAACGCAAATGTAATTGGGTTACACCGTTAATGTAAACGGTATGGGCAAAAATCATATCATTTTGTAAGACACTTATTTTGAGACGAAGGGAGTACTTTGTTTGACTACCTACGTTGTAACGTTAATGAATACCTTGGACAACATCGTTCGTGTCTAGGGCCTGAGAGCGAACAACGGCAGTGACGGCGGCGCCGACAGCGGTTGCAACGACGGCGACTGGTTGCGGCGACGGCATGG
>NW_021220372.1:0-537 GCF_002162155.2 Triticum dicoccoides
AGTTTCATGCCGTAGTATCCTGCTACACCCATACGGTGGGGGTGTATGTTCTTCTTTTGAAGTTCCGATTGCTTGAAACTCTTCACAGCAAACTCTGGAGTTACCCTGACCCTTTTGAATTCTGCCCAGTCTTCCTTTGTAATTTGGGGGTATGCGGGGATTGGGTCCTTTCCTTCACTCAAGTACTTCTTGTACAGCATGTGCTTCCAGTTTCTCCAAGCATCCCTAGCCTTCTTCAGTGCGGCGTGTTCCACCTGCATTCTCCACTGCTCTGGAACGTTGAAATGATCGGTGATCTCCCGGACTATCCTTCGCCCCATTTCTGTGGAAGCCTTCCGAAACCCCGGCAGATTAATGTTGAGCCTTGCCCTGCCAACAAATCCAGACACACTCTTGAACCTCATGCGTGCTTTATCTGGTTTAGTTGGAGCCCAGGACTTTAAATCAATCTCGGTTACTTCATATACACCTTTAGACTGGTGTGTGGGCTTCCTTGGAGCGTTCCTCCGTGTCTTGGCCGGAAGGGTAATTTCTGCA
>NW_021220373.1:0-1810 GCF_002162155.2 Triticum dicoccoides
CGGCTCTTCATCAACTGGATAGGAGTAGCGACAATTGTTGCTTAGACGGTGGCTTTAGTCTTACTGTGGTATGACTTTGCAAGGTCTTGTGAGAATAATTAATAAAGTGGCCGCATGCATCGCCCAGATGTAGAGGCCGGGGGTCCTCCTCCTTTTCTAAAAAAACACTCTATGTACCATATTTCAAGATGAGATCCGCGCCGGTCAGGTTGACATCCAGCCATGGACACCAACATTTGGATCATTTGGGTTTCCAATCAATCGCACAGTGGAGCTCAGGATCCATGACATGCCATGGAGTTTTTACATGGCACCAATAATCGAGTACCTTCTTAACCCGTATTGCATGGTGAAGCAGCACAAGACTATCATTGATGATCCACTGGAGGACCACGGGAGAACATCATTTCATCCTACGATTGCACTGCTTGGTGCGAAGACGCGAGGTTCATCCCACGCCAAATCAAGATGAGACAAGTGCCAATCGAGCTACTACACTTGACTCAGCCTTTTATGGTGTCGTACATGCAATTCAGGAAGATGGAAGCGTCCATCAAGGCATGGTTCAACTGAACAAGTAGTTGTCATAAGAAAATGTGCAAGTTGGGATTTTGTAAAAGTAAGTGCTGCGCCATACATGCAATTCAGGAAGATGGAAGCGTCCGTCAAGGCATGGATCAACTGAACAAATAGTTGTCATCAGAAAATGTGCAAGTTGGGACTTTGTAAAAATAAGTGCTGCGTGTTTCTCTTTTTTTTAACCTCTTTTACAAGAAGTACCTAGATGTGCTGTAAAATCTGCCACCTATATTGTGAATTAGTCCACCTATATTGTGAATTACTCCTGTGCAAGTTCGGACTTGTAAAAATAGGTGATCCGTGTTTCTCTCCTTTTTAACCTCTTTTAGCAGTAAGTAACTAGATGTGTTGTAAAATCTGGCCACCTATATTGTGAATTACTCATTGGTTTCTCCTAGCAGCGTAATCTAAGTTTATTGTGCGGACTGGCAACCGCATGCATCACTTGGCAAACAAACCAAGAAGCGGAAAAATGCCGTGAAAAATAATAATGAAGTACATAAATTACAAAGATAACACTCCTTAATTAGACAAGATAAGGTAGCATACAACCACACATCATACAACTGACAATTTTATTGAAAAAGGAAAGAAAGAAGCTGCTGCTATTTAGCAACTTTTCTAGAACATGATCTACGCCTTTCCATTATCAGCAGGGCCACTGCCATCAACTTTTCCCCACCAAGTGTCGAACACATGGATTCAAGATAGATCCACGCCTTCGTCAGGAAGATATTTAGATGGCAATTCAGACATGAAGGGACCACGGTCCAAGACCTCTTTCACATGAATAATCACAAGGAAAACCATCACTTTCCTACTGGTAGGCGATGATGGACGTGGTGGCGATTCTCCTTCATCATCAGAATCTGGCTTCCAAAGCGGCAGAGGTGGTGTCGGCACCTCTACTTCTACTGATTTAGGTACCTTGTTAGGATTGGCAAGCCATGCAACTTCTTCAATTACCCACCGATCTTCGGATGCCAATATCTCAATGTGCTCGCCTCTCATACCTGCAACAATCAACCTCATTGCTTCCGGTTCCCAGGCAGTTTCTGGTAGACCTTCAAAACTAAGGTTTGTCCGATACTCAAGCTGCCCATATGAACGGCGGGCACCAATTCCAACGGCAGAAAGAGATGTAGGCAGAGCCACACAGTAGTTACCGTGATAGAAATAAAACCTCTGTGTAGAAATCATCAGAGGAAAAACTTCATAAAGAAATGAAAAG
>NW_021220374.1:0-2025 GCF_002162155.2 Triticum dicoccoides
GGGAGTATCATGCAACTTGTACCCATTTACAAGACGTTTGAATTTTTGCGGCTTCACAAGATGCTGATTGTTGCACGCCCATGCTACGCCGTCAAACTAAAACTAGGTAATGTTGGCAACCAGGGCAATTATGCCCATATTATTGTGGCAAGGATTTTTCTTTTTCCTTTTTGTTGTTTCAACAAACAAGCAGAGATAACTCAGATGATACTCAAACACAAGTTCATTTTACCCTCTTAATTGAGGTTTTTTGACATTTTAAAATTGCTCCTGTTAATTACTCTTTTTTGAGAAAGAAAACAAAGGGCACGTCACTGGTGCCGCAAGCTAACTCATAAATTTTTATTTTAGCGACCGCCGATGAAGACCTCGATGACTACTAGTGCACGGAAATGTAGCTAGAGCGTAGGTGCGGTGCCACGCTCTCGGTGTCGCCCACAACTCCATTGCGTCTATATCCAATGCGCTCACCTCTAGCTTTGTTGTCTTGGTGTCCGGCTCGACCGCCACTGCCATCCTATGATGGAGGTCCTTGTTGCATGCCCCCATGTTGCTCGTTGGTGTTGACATGCGCACATGACAGGGACCCTCCAGCCCTCTGGTCGGCTGGTCGTAGTCTATCTGGTCCTTAACGTACATCATCTCTACCCTATCGCTGTATTCATGACAGGATGAGGAGGAGGCGGGAGTCCTGGAGAATGTAGCAGTGCTCAGCCTTGTGGTTGCTACTGATCGTTTCCAGTCCTCCAAGGTTACTCATTGCGAATGAAGACTTGTAGACTGTGAGTGAACCACAATCAGACGCATGCCTCTATTGTTTAACCTCTTCGACTCTTTCCTGATGCCTACCACTCCTACCCAATGGCTAGGCTGCCGAGATAGCCAGCGAAAAGTGCTAGTTCTTCCGACGCTGGGAAAGTGACAATGTGACATCTCAATAATATTGTTGGAAGGGAAGTGAGGGTGTGTAAATATGTAGGCAGTAGTCAAACTAGTAAATTTCTGTAATGAAGGTGAGATATTGCATGACATGGATATATAGGATAAGAGTACGTACGATGCTAGGTGCCAAGAGTTATTCTTTGCAGGTTTAAAATATGAATAGTTTAAAACTACAACTTTACTTCTCTTAAGAACTAGCTTCCTTTTTCATCGAAGCGTACATGCATGCATGTTTTAAGGAGAAGAGGCTTTGATTTTGCTTGGTGTATGCCTCTTGTAACAAGTTGTGTGTAAGAGCCAAGTTATCAGTAAATTTAAAATAAATAGTCAAGAAATTTCAAAAATTCTGATTTTGTGTGTGGATGTTCACGTTTGTCTAACAAGAGTGCATGATAATTTTCATGCGAAACGGGACAACAGTCACTCCTAGAAAACATGGCTTTGGTCCAAGCTCAATCTACACATTAGTCCCGGTTGCATTACGAACCGGGACTAATGTTAGTCCCGGTTCGAGCGGCTAGCGCGCTAGGCAGGCATTAGTCCCGGTTCAAATGGAATCTTTAGTCCTGGTTGGAGCCACAAATCGGGACTGCACTAGTAGAAAAAGGGTCTAATGTTCAACACATTAATACCGGTTTGTAGATGAACCGGCACTAATGGTTACATTAGTGCCGGTTCAAATGGCTAGGCGGGCGTCGCTCATTAGTACCGGTTCGTGGCGAACCTTTAATACCGGTTCATGCCACGAACCGGTACTAAAGAGGCTGTGGTAGGCTATTGGCAGGCTGGGGACCCACCAGCACCTTTAGTACCGGTTCATGCCACAAACCGGTATTAAAGTTTTTTAGTTGCAACGGTTTTTAATCCCACCTCGCTCCGATAACAGGGTTTTTACCACCTTAAATATGTTACTTCTCAAACTATCACAACCACTTGGTCTTCATTGAACTCTATGTGTAGGATCTGTGGCCGCAATAGGAATCTTCGCCTGTTCTTAAACCAGGGAAGATTCCTATTCACAAGTCAGATTCTACACAAAAAGATCATTGATGATCAATGTATTTTTGATGTATATTTTTACAT
>NW_021220375.1:0-1020 GCF_002162155.2 Triticum dicoccoides
GCCTGCCAAGCGTTCATAACATCTTGTTCTGCAGGGAGAACGGGTGCGTCACCAAGCGGTGCTTGTAGGACATAATCTTTCTTGGCAGCTATGAGGATGATCCTCAGGTTCCGGACCCAGTCCGTATAGTTGCTGCCATCGTCTTTCAGCTTAGTTTTCTCTAGGAACGCGTTGAAGTTGAGGACTACGTTGGCCATTTGATCTACAAGACATATTGCAAAGATTTTAGACTAAGTTCATGATAATTAAGTTCAACTAATCAAATTATTAGTGAACTCCCACTTAGATTAGACATCCCTCTAGTCATCTAAGTATTACATGATCCAAGTTAAACTAGACCGTGTCCGATCATCACGTGAGACGGACTAGTCAACATCGGTGAACATCTTCATGTTGATCGTATCTTCTATACGACTCATGCTCGACCTTTCGGTCTTCTGTGTTCCGAGGCCATGTCTGTACATGCTAGGCTCGTCAAGTCAACCTAAGTGTTTGCATGTGTAAATCTGTCTTACACCCGTTGTATGTGAACGTCTGAATAAAACACCCGATCATCACGTGGTGTTTTGAAACAGCGAACTGTCGCAACGGTGCACAGTTAGGGGAACACTTCTTGAATTTATTGTGAGGGATCATCTTATTTACTACCGTCGTTCTAAGTAAACAAGATGCAAAACATGATAAACATCACATGCAATCAAATAATAAACGTGACATGATATGGCCAATATCACATAGCTCCTTTGATCTCCATCTTGGGGCTCCATGATCATCTTGTCACCGGCTTGACACCATGATCTCCATCATCATGATCTCCATCATCGTGTCTCCATGAAGTTGCTCGCCAACTATTACTTCTACTACTATGGCTAACGCGTTTAGCAATAAAGTAAAGTAATTTACATGGCGTTTCTTGATGACACGCAGGTCATATAAAAGAATAAAGACAACTCCTATGGCTCCTGCCGGTTGTCATACTCATCGACATGCAAGTCGTGATTCCTATTACAATAGCATGAA
>NW_021220376.1:0-708 GCF_002162155.2 Triticum dicoccoides
GTAGGTTAACAAACCAAGAATGGAAGTGCATCGAGGACCGATTTGAGAAGAAACTGAGTTGCTGGAAGGGTAAACTCATGTCATACGGAGGCCGATTAATCCTGATTAATTCGGTGCTCACGAGTATGCCTATGTTTCTCCTATCGTTCTTTGAGGTCCCAGTTGGTGTTCGGAAGAGACTGGACTTCTATCGATCGCGGTTCTTTTGGCAAAGTGATGAGCTTAAAAGAAAATACCGACTTGCTAAATGGGATATCATCTGTAGACCGAAAGACCAAGGGGGTCTTGGTATAGAGAACCTCGAAGTTAAAAACAGATGCCTTCTTAGCAAGTGGCTGTGGAAGCTCTCTTCGGAGAATGATGCCATGTGGGCTCAAATCCTATGCAGCAAGTACCTTCAGACAAAAACTTTGTCCCAGATTACAGTCAGGCCGACTGATTCACCTTTCTGGAAAGGACTGATGAAAGACAAACAATCTATGTTCAATAGGACGAAGTTTGTTATTGCCAACGACACTAGCACGCGTTTCTGGGAGGATACTTGGCTCGGCGAGATACCCTTGGCCGTCCAATATCCGTCTTTGTATCGTATTGTTCAATGACGTGAGGTGTTCGTAGCTTCGGTATTTCAATCTATCCCCCTTAATATTCAGTTCCGACGGACGCTGGCGGGCAATCGTTGGGAGGAGTGGCTCCGTCTAGTTAGGA
>NW_021220377.1:0-480 GCF_002162155.2 Triticum dicoccoides
GGTCTCTATTCCTTACCATACAAGTTACATGAAAGATTCGGTTTACATCTACAGGCTTTAACCCACCTTTGGGCCTTGGGCCTTCGTAATGCGCCATCATCCTTATGTCTTCAAGGGATTCTAATCTTCATAAAGTTAACCCGGCTACTCCTGGTTGGTTTACGTCCAGTAGTAATATCCCCCATAGTTCCTGTGCCCCACATGCAAGGGAGCTCTTGAGTTTCGTTGGCTTCCGGCCGGTCGCAAGTTTTCTTGCTTTGACTTGCATAGACAGTTCCTGGATCCTCGCCATAAGTTCAGGAAAGACAAGAAGAACTTCATCAAAGGTAGAGTTGTCAAAAACTCTACACCACCTGCGTTCACAGGCCAAGAGACCCTGGATCAGTTAAACACTCTTGAGCCAGATCCAGAGCGTCCAGGGTATTTCAAGGGGTGTAATTTGAAACACGCCTGGACTCACAAGACATGCTTGTGGGATCT
>NW_021220378.1:0-1259 GCF_002162155.2 Triticum dicoccoides
TCGTTATGGCCAATACGAGTACACCGTCATGTCCTTCGGTTTAACCAACGCTCCAGCCACCTTTTCTCGGTTAATGAACTCAATCTTCATGGAGTATTTGGATAAATTCGTCGTGGTTTACCTCGATGATATACTCATCTACTCCAAGAACGAGGAAGAACATGCCGAACATCTAAGGCTAGTGTTGCAGAAACTTCGAGAGCATCGCCTTTATGCCAAATTTTCTAAATGTGAATTCTGGTTGTCAGAAGTGACCTATCTGGGTCATGTAATATCTGGTAAAGGTATTGCTGTTAACCCTGAGCGAGTTCAAGCCGTCCTTAACTGGACTCCACCTGAATCGGTCAAGCAAGTTCGGAGCTTTCTGGGCTTAGCGAGCTATTGTCGTCGCTTTGTCGAGAACTTCTCCAAGGTTGCTAAACCCCTAACCGAACTCCTCAAGAAAGATAAGAAGTTCGAATGGACTACACAATGTGAGCACAGCTTTCAGGAACTGAAAAGACGCCTGACTTCTGCTCCCGTACTGGTACCGCCAGACTTTTCTAAGGACTTTGTTATCTACTGCGACGCCTCGCGACAAGGACTAGGTTGCATTCTCATGCAAGATCGACACGTAATTGCCTACGCTTCACGGCAATTGCACCCACATGAGGAGAATTATCCTACTCATGATCTAGAGCTTGCAGCCGTAGTCTATGCACTTAAGACCTGGCGACATTACCTCCTCGGTAATCGTTGCGAAATATTCACTGATCACCAAAGTCTGAAGTATATTTTCACCCAACCAGATTTGAATCTCAGGCAGAGACGTTGGGTTGAATTGATCACAGACTTCGACTTAGGAATAACCTACACCCCAGGGAAAGCCAACGTCATGGCTGATGCGCTAAGTCGTAAATCTTATTGTAACAATCTGATGTTACAACAAAGTCAACCGCTTCTCCATGAGGAATTTCGGAAGCTTAACCTTCACATTGTTCCTCAAGGATTTCTCTCCACCTTGGTGGCGAAACCTACTCTTACGGATCAAATCATTGCTGCCCAGAAGCGAGATAAGGGAATAGCTAAGATCAAGGAGAACATTGCTAGCGGAGGTGCTAGTTGTTTCTCCACAAATGATCATGGTGTTGTGTACTTTGAGAACCGTCTAGTGGTTCCCAAGAACCAGCATCTACGGCAGTTGATCCTTAAGGAGGCTCATGAATCTCCTCTCACTATTCATCCCGGTAGTACTAAGATGTATCAGGACCTACGCCAGA
>NW_021220379.1:0-1014 GCF_002162155.2 Triticum dicoccoides
AACACCCGGCCCTAACATAGATTCTCATTCTACCAATCAATCTATCTGTTCAGCGGTCTAATAATTAACTACAATCTAAGTGAGGGATTAGATTAAGCGAGAGCTTCGACTAAACTAGTAGGTGAACAAACCCAGCAAACGGTTTGGTACTCCCTTAGTGATCTAAACGCTCTTATATTTCTTTACGGAGGGAGTATCAGCCCAGATCCCCCTTTAATTCTCAAACTGAACCTTACGTGTACTAATTTGCTTGCTACAGGAGTAGATGGTGTGCTCCATCTTATCTCTGGATTCTCAAGCATCTCACACCAAGAGGCCAACTCCATTCATTTTCACCCACCAACCTACCTACCTGTCCACCCCTATCTTCTTTCTTTCTCAATGTGTTGATCAGGCAACCAATTTCAGAACGCATGCTACTTATTTTCTCTCCAAGTTGCACTTTACCATTTCCCGTAAAATGGGTGAAAAGATGATCGTTAGCCATTGTTGTGCACAAATCCAAATGGACTATGCACTCTCCAAACGTTTCCTATTCCAACTTGGGCTCCATCTTATCTTTGCCCTTTTTTCGTTGGAATGAATGAAGGTTATAGTAAAGCTGGTGCGAAACCAACGGCCCCTTCTTCTATTTTTCAATCCACTTCTGATCGTGGGAGTGTAATTAGAGATCGATCCGAAATTAAACACGTCTGTTGAATTTCACGACAAAATCGATTCGTCAACCATCTTGCTTCCGATTCCAGATTAGGTGCCATATGAAATGTACACGAAGCATGTGCCTTTTTATGATGTCTAGAACACTGAAATGAGACATGAAATGAGAGCATAGATATTATTTTTATTTTTGCAAGGAACTGTCAAATCCATTTATTAAAAAGGGGTATTATAAAAACACCCCCAAATCAATGTCAATGTATCCACCACCATATATATTTTCATAATGTATTTGGTCAATATTGTAGTTGTTGCTACAAAGGAAATTTTTGGACAAAGGAACGGAGGACCCCCCCC
>NW_021220380.1:0-1581 GCF_002162155.2 Triticum dicoccoides
CTAAGTGTGAAGTTCAGTTAAATTTCAGAATATTGAATATGTACCGTTGTTTTGCTTCAGTGTTGAATCAAAGGTGTAGGTGCTACTAGATGTTGCTCCTATATTGCAACAAGACAATGAAGTGGGCTGCTGCACAAATCAGTAGTGTTGCTATGTGATGTGCCCATGTGCATCACTTACCAAATATAGAACATGACAAAAGTGCAGTGTCTGCCAAATGTGCATTGTCTACCAATCATGATGGCCCCATGTTATTTCTGCTGCAATGTCTATTACACTTTGTCCATAAACTGAATAGCAAATAATTCATCAGGATTTCATCATGTCAATTACAATGATGTCAATAACTTTATGAACAATCTACTTGGTAACTATGACAACAATCATAGTGGCAAGCAGGCCAAGATACAGAAGACCTCCAAATCCTGAAATCCTATCCCTATAGAGCAATATTTCCTTGTGCATCTTAACCATTGCCCTCTTTTCTTTCTCATTCCTTTTAATTTCAGCTTCATATTCTGTAATCTTAGTCTCCAGTTTCTTGTTCTTCATGGCAAGATACTTAATGACTGGCTTTGCTTTGCTATCCCACTCCCCATCAACCCATTCAACATACTTAGAAGTGACATCATCCTAAATAAATCATGAGCAATTCAAGTCAATTTAAAATTGAACTTGTCACTACAAGCGTTAAACACTGAACTTTTTTGCAGCTTTACCGCAATAGCAGTACTAGTTTGAAGATCATGCTCAGTACACTAACCTCAAACACACAACCCACTAATGCGCTGTCAAAATTGTCTGCATTTATGCACACACGGCCACCCAGAGTTTCCTGATGACCAAATAGATGGAGCTTGTAAGGGCCATAGGTCATAATTTGTGGGCGACAATGCTGGGATGTAAAGAACAATGGTAAACAACTTACCTTTTTGCCACCAAAGTGTAGCACTGAAGAAACCCTAGCCGTCGGTTCTCCCGGCCCTCCGCCGCCCATGATACCCCCCTCCCCTGTTCCACTCGATCCGCCGCCGCTGCCTCCTGTTCCACTGAATCCTCCCCACCTGCTTCCAGGACCCAGGGTTCGACCTAACTTGCGGTCGCCACCGCTCTTCTCGCTGCAGCCGCCGCCGCCCGACGCCCAGCTCGCTGTCATGCTTTCGCCGTCGAGATTTGGAGGCGCAAATGGAGAGAGGGGGAAAGGGATTTGGAAGGGAAACGAGAAAAGGGGAACCACTCGTTGCCAAAATCAACCACAGTCGTTGTTTCCATGTATTCAAATGATGGCCCCACTATTCCTTTGATAATGTAACTAACCCAGCCATGCATGCACGTGTAATTTACAACCGCACCTGAAATTCCGGCTGGGCTCACTTATTGTTCCATCCCTCAATTAATTACGCCCCCCTGATTGTAACGGGGTGGCTGGGTGGGCCCTCCTTTTCTTGGTTAGCAATAATGTGTCCTATATGCAGTTACTTAATCGGGAACAACTCGGTCGGTCGGAAATCGAGCGCTCCCACGCTCGTGCGCGCGTTAGTCACTCCCAAAAGTTAATTATACGTACAATAAAAAAATGAA
>NW_021220381.1:0-856 GCF_002162155.2 Triticum dicoccoides
GATGCGGCTATATCTTCCACGTGTCGAAGCACGACTTAGAGGCATAACCGCATTGAAAGCAATGTTGCAAGTGAGGTAATCTTCACACCACCCATGTAATACATAAGGGAAAAGGGATACATAGTTGGCTTACAATCGCCACATCACACAATACATGAATAAAGCATTACATCATCCAAATACAATCAAGGTCCGACTACGGGACCAAAATAAAGAACAACCTCAAATGCGACAAGGTCCCCGATCGACCCCAACTGGGCTCCACTACTGATCAACTGGAAACGAAACAAGACTAGGAACACGATCTTCATCGAGCTCCTCCTTGAGCTGGGTTGCGTCACCTGCACGGTAATCGTCGGGACTTGAAACTGGTTTTGGAAGTATCTGTGAGCCACGGGGACTCAACAATCTCACAACCTCGCGATCAAGACTATTTAAACTTATGGGTAAGGCAAAGGTATGATGTGGAGCTGCAGCAAGCGACTAGCATATATGGTGGATAACATACGCAAATGAGAGCGAGAAGAGAAGGCAATAGCACGGTCGAACAACTATGATCAAGAAGTGATCCTAGAACAACCTACGTCAAACATTACTCCAACACCGTGTTCACTTCCCGGACTCCGCCGAGAAGAGACCGTCACGGTTACACACGCGGTTGATGTATTTTAATTTAAGATCAACTTCAGGTTTTCTACAACCGGACATTAACAAATTCCCATCTGCCCATAACCGCGGGCACGGCTTTCAAAAGTTCAAATTCCTGCAGGGGTGTCCCAACTTAGCCCATCACAAGCTCTCATGGTCAACGAAGGATATTCCTTCTAGCGGGAAGACCCGATCAGGCTCGGAATCC
>NW_021220382.1:0-1032 GCF_002162155.2 Triticum dicoccoides
CCCCCCCCCCAGGCATACTTCCGAGAACTCGTCTTGGTTTGGAACGCCCTCTCTGTAAGAGCATGCTCATCTAAACCTGTTTTATAGAATCTTGGCATGCATGGTGCTACTTAACCTACTGACATGTTTTCTTTTCTGAACCTTGTGTTGCAGACATAAGGAGATGGAGGCAGTGATGCAGACAAGAAGCATCACAACAACAAAGAAAATCAGATGTTGTGTTGGCTATGGGAGAAGATATTGTCCTGTCAAGGGAGATAGGAAAGTCGTGTTGTGCAGGGTATGTGCTTGAATTACAAGCCTCACACGTTTCAGTTCAAGCAAAGGTTAGGAAAAAAATATATGCATCAACATTTTGATTAATGCTTCATTTTTTTGACAAAGATGCATCACTCTCGCTACATGCCATGGCGGTTTCTTCGGACGCTTCCATGGCATTTCCAATCTTTCTCTAGTCCTTTGCTTGTGGATTTCTTCTCCAGATTCTGGATCTGTTTATAGAGTTATTGTCCTGTGGTTTGCCCTACTTTTCGCTTTCAATGCATCTTTTCTGTGAATTTTCTGATCTCCTGGTGGGGAAATTCTTGGTTGGTTTGATTCCCGTCCCCAAACTGAGCTTCATGTCGATGTATGTGTAATATATATGATTTACAGCACTAATGTATTTGATTTACACTGACAAGTACTATGTAATTTCTTCCATAAGTTTGCTGTTTTCTGAACCCTTCCGCAAGTTTAATGTTTCAGAAGTTAAAACTTACAATAACAGTTTACTATACGTACTGTCATGTTCTATTTTTTTTCTTCAATCAAGTTTAAAGATTCAGAATTTTTGTAGCATTCGGGGCTTGGTTTGTTACTCTTTTGAGTGATTTTAAGTGACACACAATGGAAGATTGTCCATCAATTCTTCGGTCGTACAATTTTTCTGAAACTAAAACTGAACAAAACTAGTGTAAGCTTCATTGTCTCTGGAATTTTAAACAACGCCAAAAGGTGTAAATTACACTTTGGACATGTGTCGTTCAAATA
>NW_021220383.1:0-5700 GCF_002162155.2 Triticum dicoccoides
TCTGTGAAGGTGAGAAAATAACGATACCCACTGCAAGCTTCAACACTCATCGGACCGCATACATCGGTATGTGTTATTTCCAATAACTCATTAGCTCGCTCCATTGTTCTGGAGAACGGAGTTTTAGTCATCTTGCTCATAAGGCATGGTTCACAAGTATCAAATGATTCATAATCAAGTGATTCCAAAAGTCCATCTGCATGGAGTTTCTTCATGCGCTTTACACCAATATGACCTAAACGGCAGTGCCACAAGTATGTTGCATTATCATTATCAACTTTGTATCTTTTGGCATCACTATTATGAATATGTGTATCACTAGGATCGAGATTCAATAAACCATTTATATTGGGTGTATAACCATAGAAGATTTTATTCATGTAAACAAAACAACAATTATTCTCTGACTTAAATGAATAACCATATTGAAATAAACATGATCAAATCATATTCATGCTCAACTTTGGAATAACATTTATTTAGGTTCAACACTAATCCCGAAGGTAGAGGGAGTGTGCGATGGTGATCATATCAATCTTGGAATCATTTCCAACACACATCATCACCTTGCCCTTAACCAGTCTCTATTGATTCTACAACTTCTGTTTCGAGTTACTAATCTTAGCAACTGAACCAATATCAAATACCAAGGGGCTACTATGAATGCTAGTAAGGTACACATCAATAACATGTATATCAAATATACCTTTGTTCACTTTGCCATCCTTCTTATCCGCCAAGTATTTGGGGCAGTTCTGCTTCTAGTGACCATTCCCTTTGCAGTAGAAGCACTCAGTTTCAGGCTTGGGTCTAGCTTTGGACTTCTTCATGGGAGTGGAAACTTGCTTGCCATTCTTCTTGAAGTTCCCTTTCTTTCCCTTGCCCTTTTTCTTGAAACTAGTGGTCTTGTTAACCATCAACATTTGATGCTCTATCTTGATTTCTACCTTCGCTGATTTCAGCATTGTGAAGAGCTTGGGAATCGTTTTTGTCACCCCTTGCATATTATAGTTCATCACGAAGTTCTAGTAGCTTGGTGATGGTGACTAGAGAACTCTGTCAATCACTATCTTATTTGGCAGTTTAACTCCCACTTGATTCAAGTGATTGTAGTGCCCAGACATTCTGAGTTCATGCTCACTAGCTGAGCTATTCTCCTCCATCTTGTAGGCAAAGTACTTGACAGAGGTCTCATACCTCTCGACACGACATGAATTTGAAATACCAATTTTCAGCTCTTGGAAAATCTCATATGCTCCGTGGCGTTCATAACATTTTTGAAGTCCCGGTTCTAAGCCGTAAAGCATGGCGCACTAAACTATCAAGTAGTCATCATGTCGAGCTTGCAAAATGTTCATAATGTGTGCATCTGCTCTTGCAACAAGTTTGTCACCTAGTGGTGCATCAAGGACATAATTCTTATTACAACAATGAGGATAATCCTCAGATCATGGACCCAGTCCGCATCACTGCTACTATCATCTTTCAACTTAGTTTTCTCTAGGAACATATCAAAAAAATGTAGGAGCTAAATCACGAGCTATTGATCTACAACATAGATATGCAAAACTATCAAGACTAAGTTCATGATAAATTAAGTTCAATTAATCAAATTACTTAAGAACTCCCTCTTAAATAGACATCCCTCAAGTCATCTAAGTGACACGAGATCGAAATCAACTAACCCATGTCTGATCATCGCGTGAGATGGGGTAGCCATCAATGGTGAACATCTCTATGTTGATCATATCTACTATATGATTCACGTTCGACCTTTCGGTCTCCAGTGTTCTGAAGTCGTGTCTGTACATGCTACGCTCGTCAAGTTTAACCCAAGTATTATGCATGTGTAAAACTGTCTTACACCCGTTGTATGTGAACATAGCGTCTATCACACCCGATCATCATGTGGTGTCTCGAAACGACGAACTGTAGCAACGGTGCATACTCAGGGAGAAAACCTTTATCTTGAAATTAAGTGAAGGGATCATCTTATAACGCTACCACCGTTCTAAGCAGAATAAGATGCATAAAGGATAAACATCACATGCAATCAAAATATGTGACATGATATGGCCACCATCATCTTGTGCTTTTGATCTCCATCTCCAAAGCATCATCATGATCTCCATCGTCACCGGCTCAACACCTTGATCTCCATCGTAGCATCATTGCGCCGAGGTTGTCACGCCAACTATTTCTTCTACAACTATCGTTAACACATAGTGATAAAATAAAGCAATTACATGGCGCTTGCACTTCATACAGTAAAGAGACAACCCTAAGGCTCCTGCCGGTTGTCGATATTATAAAACATGATCATCTCATACATCAACATATATCACATCATATCTTGACCATATCACATCACAACATGCCCTGCAAAAACAAGTTAGGCATCCTCTACTTTGTTGTTGCAAGTTTTACGTGGCTGCTACGGGCTTCTAGCAAGAACTGTTCTTACCTACACATAAAATGACAACAGTGATTCATCAAGTTTGTTGTCTTAACCTTCTTCAAGGACCGGCCGCAGTCAAATTTGATTCAACTAAAGTAGGAGAAACAGACACCCGCCAACCACCTTTATGCAAAACTAGTTGCATATCAGTCGGTGGGACCGGTCTCATGTGCGTGGACATGTAAGGTTGGTCCAGGCCGCTTCATCCCACAATACCGCCGAATCAAAATAAGACGTTGGTGGTAAGCAGCATGACTCTCACTGCCCACAACTCTTTGTGTTCTACTCGTGCATATCATCTACGCATAGACCTGGCTCGGATACCACTGTTGGGAAACGTAGCATGGAAAACAAAAAATTTCTACGCACAAGCAATGATCTATCCATGGAGATGCATAGCAACGAGGGGGAGAGTGTGTCTATGTACCCTCATAGACTGTAAGCGGGAGCATTTATTCAACGCGGTTGATGTAGTGATACGTCTCCAACGTATCTATAATTTTTGATTGCTCCATGCTATGTTATCTACTGTTTTGGGCAATATTGGGCTTTATTATCCACTTTTATATTATTTTTGGGACTAACCTATTAACCGGAGGCCCAACCCAGATTTGTTATTTTTTTTTGCCTATTTCAGTGTTTCTAAGAAAAGGAATATCAAATGGAGTCGAAACAGAACGAAATCAACTGGAGAAGTTATTTTTGGAAGGAAAGCTACCGAAAAAGCTTGGAGTGCATGTCGGAAAAGAAGGGAGGTGCCCACGAGGGTGGGGGGCGCGCCCACCCCTCTAGGGCGTGCCCCCTTGCCTCATGGCCCCCCTTCGGTCCACCGACGTACTTCTTTCACCCATATATACATACGTATCCTAAAACTTTCAGAACGAACAATAGATCGGGAGTTCCACCGCCAGAAGCCTCCGTAGCCACCGAAAACCAATCTAGACCCGTTCCGGCACCCTGCCGGAGGGGGCAATCCTTCTCCGGTGGTCATCTTCATCATCCCGGTGCTCTCCATGACGAGGAGGGAGTAGTTCTCCCTCGGGGCTGAGGGTATGTACCAGTAACTATGTGTTTGATCTCTCTCTCTCGTGTTCTTGAGGTGATACGATCTTGATGTATCGCGAGCTTTGCTATTATAGTTGGATCCTATGATGTTTTTGTTGGGTAACGTAGTAATTTCAAAAAAATTCCTACGCACACGCAAGATCATGGTGATGCATAGCAACGAGAGGGGAGAGTGTTGTCCATGTACCCTCGTAGACCGAAAGCAGAAGCGTTAGCACAACGCAGTTGATGTAGTCGTACGTCTTCACGATCCGACCGATCCAAGTACTGAACGCACGACACCTCCGAGTTCAGCACACGTTCAGCTCGATGACGTCCCGCGAACTCCGATCTAGCAGAGCTTCACGAGAGAGTTCCATCAGCACGATGGCGTGGTGACAGTGATGATGTTGCTACCGACGCAGGGCTTCGCCTAAGCACCGCTACGATATGACCGAGGTGGAATATGGCGGAGGGGGGCACCGCACACGGCTGGGAGAGATCAACTGATCAACTTGTGTATCTAGAGGTGCCCCCCGACCCTCTATGGGCGCGCCAGGAGGAGGAGTCCTCCTCTAGTAGGAGTAGGACTAAGGAAGGAGGAGAAGGAGAAGGAGGAAAAGGAGGAAAGGGGGGCCAGCCCCCTAGTCTAATTTGGTTTGGGCTAGGGGGGCTGCGCACCCTACCTCCTCTCTTCCACCACTTGGCCCATGAGGCCCATTACTTCTTCCTTGTATTCCCGTAACTCCCCGGTACCCCCGAAAATACCCGAATCACTCGGAACCTTTCCGATGTCCGAATATAGTCGTCCAATATATCGATATTTACGTCTCAACCATTTCAAGACTCCTCGTCATGTCCCCGATCTCATCCGGGACTCCGAACTACCTTCGGTACATCAAATCACATAAACTCATAATACAATCGTCACCGAAACTTTAAGCGTGCGGACCCTACGGGTTCGAGAACTATGTAGACATGACCGAGACATGTCTCCGGTCAATAACCAATAGCGGAACTTGGATGCTCATATTGGCTCCCACATATTCTATGAAGATCTTTATCGGTCAGACCGCATAACAACATACGTTGTTCCCTTTGTCATCAGTATGTTACTTGCCCAAGATTCGATCGTCGGTATCTCAATACCTAGTTCAATCTCGTTACCGGCAAGTCTCTTTACTCGTTCCGTAATACATCATCCCACAACTAACTCATTAGTTGCAATGCTTGCAAGGCTTAAGTGATGTGCATTACCGAGAGGGCCCAGAGATACCTCTCCGACAATCGGAGTGACAAATCCTAATCTCGAAATACGCCAACTCAACAAGTACCTTCGAAGACACCTATAGAGCACCTTTATAATCACCCAGTTACGTTGTGACGTTTGGTAGCACACAAAGTGTTCCTCCGGTAAACGGGAGTTGCATAATCTCATAGTCATAGGAACATGTACAAGTCATGAAGAAAGCAATAACAACAAACTAAACGATCAAGTGATAAGCTAATGGAATGGGTCAAGTCAATCACATCATTCTCCTAATGATGTGATCCCGTTAATCAAATGACAACTCATGTCTATGGTTAGGAAACATAACCATCTTTGATCAACGAGCTAGTCAAGTAGAGGCATACTAGTGACACTCTGTTTGTCTATGTATTCACACATGTATTATGTTTCCGGTTAATACAATTCTAGCATGAATAATAAACATTTATCATGATATAAGGAAATAAATAATAACTTTATTATTGCCTCTAGGGCATATTTCCTTCAGTCTCCCACTTGCACTAGAGTCAATAATCTAGTTCACATCGCCATGTGATTTAACATCAATAGTTCACATCACCACGTGATTAACACACATAGTTCACATGGTCATGTGACCAACACCCAAAGGGTTTACTAGATTCAATAATCTAGTTCACATCGCTATGTGATTAACGCCCAAAGAGTACTAAGGTGTGATCATGTTTTGCTTATGAGAGAAGTTTAGTTAACGGGTCTGCCACATTCAGATCCGTAAGTATTTTGCAAATTTCTATGTCAACAATGCTCTGCACTAAGCTACTCTAGCTAATTGCTCCCACTTTCAATATGTATCCAGATTGAGACTTTGAGTCATCTGGATTAGTGTCAAAACTTGCATCGACGTAACCTTTTACGAAGAACCTTTTGTCACCTCCATAATCGAGAA
>NW_021220384.1:0-1149 GCF_002162155.2 Triticum dicoccoides
GTGACATGATATGGCCATTATCACATAGCTCCTTTGATCTCCATCTTGGGGCTCCATGATCATCTTGTCACCGGCTTGACACCATGATCTCCATCATCATGATCTCCATCATCGTGTCTCCATGAAGTTGCTCGCCAACTATTACTTCTACTACTATGGCTAACGCGTTTAGCAATAAAGTAAAGTAATTTACATGGCGTTTCTTGATGACACGCAGGTCATATAAAAGAATAAAGACAACTCCTATGGCTCCTGCCGGTTGTCATACTCATCGACATGCAAGTCGTGATTCCTATTACAATAGCATGAACATCTCATACATCACATATAGATCATTCATCATTCATCACAACTTTGGCCATATCATATCACAAACCACTTGTTGCAAAAACAAGTTAGACGTCCTCTAATTGTTGTTGCAAGTTTTTACGTGGCTGAATTAGGGTTCTAGCAAGAAGTTTTCTTACCTACGTTAAAGCCACAACGTGATTTGTCAACTTCTATTTACCCTTCATAAGGACCCTGTTCATCGATTCCGCTCCAACTAAAGTAGGAGAGACAGACACCCGCCAGCCACCTTATGCAACTAGTGCATGTTAGTCGGTGGAACCGGTCTCACGTAAGTGTACGTGTAAGGTTGGTCCGGGCCGCTTCATCCCACAATACCGCTGAAGCAAGAAAGGACTAGTAGCGGCAAGAAAGTTGACAAATCTACGCCCACAACAAATTGTGTTCTACTCGCGCAAGAAGAACTACGCATAGACCTAGCTCATGATGCCACTGTTGGGGAACGTTGCAGAAAACAAAAATTTTCCTACTCGTTTCACCAAGATCATCTAGGAGTTCATCTAGCAACGAGTGATTAGATGCATCTACATACCTTTGTAGATCGCGCACGGAAGCGTTCAAAAGAACGGTGATGATGTAGTCGTACTCGACGTGATCCAAATCACCG
Organism: Triticum dicoccoides; assembly: GCF_002162155.2. Classification (NCBI taxonomy): domain Eukaryota; kingdom Viridiplantae; phylum Streptophyta; class Magnoliopsida; order Poales; family Poaceae; genus Triticum; species Triticum dicoccoides. The sequence goes on from NW_021220384.1 coordinate 956, forward strand.
ATGACCAGCGCCGAACGGACGGCACCTCCGCGTTCAACACACGTACGGGACGGGAGACGTCTCCTCCTTCTTGATCCAGCAAGGGGGAAGGAGAGGTTGATGAAGATCCAGCAGCACGACGGCGTGGTGGTGGATGCAGGGCGTCACAGCAGCAAGGCTTCGCCGAGACTACGAGGGAGAGACGTAACGGGGGG
>NW_021220385.1:0-403 GCF_002162155.2 Triticum dicoccoides
TTGAGTTCGGGATTGGGAATCCCTATTACCGCCCTTTTCTCATGCGATGGCGAGTGAGTAAACACTCGACCTGAGAATAACCTGCTTAGCATGGAAGATACCGACCACCTCCTATCGTTCCATGAACGATCCAGGCACACAAAAAGGATATTTATTTGAAGTTTTCAGAGGTGGCACATGCAAATTTACTTAGGACAGCAGGGTAATACCGCATATAGGTAGGTATGGTGGACTCATCTAGAATAACTTGGGTTCAAGGTTTTTTAGGTACAAGCAGAAATCCCACTTAGTACACGCGAAGGCTAGCAAATAGATTGAGAAGCGGCCAGCTAGAGAGCAACAACGGTCATGAACATGCATTATGCATAAGTAACATTGGACACTAGCATGAGTAGGATATGAA
>NW_021220386.1:0-385 GCF_002162155.2 Triticum dicoccoides
CCCCTGGCGTATTCGGCCGTACCAAAATATACGGGTGCAAGATGTCATGTAATGAACATATATATAAAAGATAATGCAATTGCAATAAAAAGGTGCTGCATTATTTATGAAAAAGGGTCTGCTAGTAGAGCGGAGTGATACAAATAGTGTGGTAAGCAAGGGATTTGGACTAAATAAACATGTCCCCCTCCAGGGATGAGCTGCAGACTTGGTGTATATAATCGAATTTAATGCTCGTAATTGAGACCACCTGAATATTCGTCGCGGCCTTCTTTAGTCCCTGACTGTTGTATCATGAGTTCGGCAGGTTCACCATCGGACAGGGCTTCTGCTTAACGGAGTCCTGTGTACACAAAGTAGTAAAGTGAAAAAGAAAAGAAGGGGG
>NW_021220387.1:0-2065 GCF_002162155.2 Triticum dicoccoides
TACCAGATCTATTGTATACCCTGCACTGATTTGGCAAGGGAGTACAATAGTGATCTAGGAGTAGATCACTGGACAGCGGTCAGAATTATCCTTAGTGAAATAAGGATATGTTTCTCGATTATGGACGTGACAAAAAGGTTCGTCGTAAAGGGTTACGTCGATGCAAGTTTTTGACACTGATCCAGATGATTCTAAGTCTCAATCTGGATACATATTGAAAGTGGGAGCAATTAGCAAGAGTAGCTCCGCGCAGAGCATTATAGACATAGAATTTTGCAAAATACATACGGATCTGAATTTGGCAGGCCCGTTGACTAAATTTCTCTCACAAGCAAAACATGATCACTCTTTGGGTGTTAATCACATAGCGATGTGAACTAGATTATTGAATCTAGTAAAACCTTTGGGTGTTAGTCACATGGAGATGTGAACCAAACACATAAAGATGTGAACTATTGGTGTTAATCACATAGCGATGTGAACTAGATTATTGACTCTAGTGCAAGTGGGAGACTGAAGGAAATATGCCCTAGAGGCAATAATAAAGTTATTATTTATTTCCTTATTTCATGATAAATGTTTATTATTCATGCTAGAATTGTATTAACTGGAAACATAATACATGTGTGAATACATAGACAAACAGAGTGTCACTAGTATGCCTCTACTTGACTAGCTCGTTAATCAAAGATGGTTGTGTTTCCTAACCATGGACAAAGAGTTGTTATTTGATTAACGGGATCACATCATTAGATGAATGATCTGATTGACATGACCCATTCCGTTAGCTTAGCACTTGATCGTTTAGTATGTTGCTATTGCTTTCTTCATGACTTATACATGTTCCTATTACTATGAGATTATGCAACTCCCGTTTACCGGAGGAACACTTTGTGTGCTACCAAACGTCACAACGTAACTGGGTGATTATAAAGGAGCTCTACAGGTGTCTCCGAAGGTACATGTTGGGTTGGCGTATTTCGAGATTAGGATTTGTCACTCCGATTGTCGGAGAGGTATCTCTGGGCCCACTCGGTAATACACATCATTATAAACCTTGCAAGCATTGCAACTAATGAGTTAGTTGCGGGATGATGTATTATGGAACGAGTAAAGAGACTTGCCGGTAACGAGATTGAACTAGGTATTGAGATACCGACGATCGAATCTCGGGCAAGTAACATACCGATGACAAAGGGAACAACGTATGTTGTTATGCGGTCTGAACGATAAAGATCTTCGTAGAATATGTAGGAGCCAATATGGGCATCCAGGTCCCGCTATTGGTTATTGACCAGAGAGGTGTCTCGGTCATGTCTACATAGTTCTCGAACCCGTAGGGTCCGCACGCTTAACGTTCGTTGACAATATAGTACTATGTGAGTTATGTATGTTGGTGACCGAATGTTGTTCGGAGTCTGGGATGAGATCACGGACATGACGAGGAACTCCGGAATGGTCCGGAGATAAAGTTTGATATATGGGATAATAGTGTTTGGTCACCGGAAGGGTTCCGGAAATCACCGGAAGGGGTTCCGGATGTTTCCCGAAATGTTTGGGTATGAGAACACTTTATTTGGGCCAAAGGGGAAAGCCCACAAGGTTTTTGGAAAGCACAAAAGGAAGTTTTGGGGAGTCCAGGGGCCAGACGCCAGGGTCCTTGGTGTCTGGGTCCAGACGCCGGGAACCCTGGCGTCTGGCCCTAGAGTCCGAGAAGGACTCTTGCCTTTCGGGTGAAACTGACTTTGTGGAGGCTTTTACTCCAAGTTTCGACCCTAGGGCTCAACATATAAATAGAGGGGCAGGGCTAGCACCAAAGACACATCAAGAAACACCAAGCCGTGTGCCGGCAACCCCGTCTCCTCTAGTTTATCCTCCGTCATAGTTTTCGTAGTGCTTAGGCGAAGCCCTTCGAAGATTGTTCTTCACCAACACCGTCACCACGCCGTCGTGCTGCCGGAACTCATCTACTACTTCGCCCCTCTTGCTGGATCGAGAAGGCGAGGACGTCACCGAGCCGTACATGTCCAGAACTCGGAGGTGCCGTGCTTTCGGTGCTTGGATC
>NW_021220388.1:0-1718 GCF_002162155.2 Triticum dicoccoides
TGTTTGTGCTAGTCAAAAGTATATGGAGTGCATGCATCAGGAAGATACGTGATGTGTAAGAGGAGGACTGGTGCGCGGGCGCAGAGTGGCCGCCTGCCGCGGCAAGCGCCTTGCCGCGGCCGTTGTCTTGTCGGGCTCGGAAGCTTGTCGCTCGCCGAGCCTTGAGGTGCCTTGGTTGGCCTTCCCGGCAAGCTCCTCTTGCCGGGGTCTTGTCTCTTGAGCTTAAATACCTTGTTCTTGAATGGTTCCAAAGGAGCCAAGGAGGATCTTGGTAGTCACCCGGCAAGCCTTTGCCGCGGGGTGCTGTAACTGCCCGTGCACAAGTTCGGGGTACTAGGGTACCCCTATTCTAGTACACCGACACCCGGCCTCTGCATCTGGACGATGCATACGGCCACTTTATTAATTATTCTCACAAGGCCTTACAAAGTAATACAACAGTAAGACTAAAGCCGCCGTCTAAGTACCTCTATCCAGTCTTGGTCTTCTGCTAATTCCAAACGTCCATGTTACCTCAAACCCTTGGGTCAACCACGTATCTGGCGGATTCGAGCTCGGCTAGAAATTTCTCACCGGTCCGGTTGAAAAGCTCAAGCCCAACAACCGTGTGGGCGTGCGTCTAGATGTAACCTGCATTGACCCTTTCCCTTTTCCCCTCTTGTGCATACCACGGTCAGTCGGTCAGTGCGTTTAGTCAAAGATTAACGAAAACCAATCAGTGAGTGAGATCAGTTGTTTTCGTGCAAATCTTGCTCACATGGGAGGGAGAGGGAGCCTGCATATGCACGCAGTTTCCAATGATACCCCAAATCTTTCTCTTTTTTTTTCTTTTTTTGCGAGGGCCCAAATCTTTCTCTTTGCCTGATCCATTTTGTCAGAATATTATACTGTAGAGTATCGTCGAGATCCATTTTGTTAGAGTATTACTCCCTCCGTTCCTAAATATTTGTATTTTTAGGATTTCAAATGGACTACCACATACGGATGTATATAGACATATTTTAGAGTGTACATTCACTCAATTTGCTTCGTATACTGTAGAGTATCGTCGACGCTATAGGCCATGCCTGGTCCTCCTGGCTCTCTGCTCGCCTGCGACCGGAATGCTGCGACCGGAATGCTACTGTAGGAAGATCTGTGTGGGCATCGGCCATGATCTTCGGGGAATTGGCGTGTGGACAAACGCGTCCAGCTGCCTTGTCGCCTGCAGAAACAAAGAAATGGGAACGCCTGCCGGGTTTGTTTTTCACACTAAGCAGAGCTAGAGCAGGCTGTGACTTGTGCCGAGCGCCGGCCGAACATTGTTTGGTCGTCCCAACGCGACCTGTAAATCTATTTTGCTCTATCTTTTGTGCTTTGTTCATAAGCAGTTTCTTGTGAGGACATAGGCGCTAGTATCGTACCCAACTAAGCTGTGCCAAGCAGGTAGCATTTCCACGCCATGGCTGGCTACCGTCTAGCAAGACTCAAGGTGCTCCCCCGGTACAGTGCCGTAAAGTAAAAGCAGGTGCGACTTGGCTCCTCGAGGATTTGCTTTCTCCCAAAGGCAGCCAGCCTCTCACGATGTAATGCATTGCCGGTTTTGGAAGTCGAGAACCATAAGTATCTATCTGCTTTTCCTCCAGCCACTCCTCCCGCAGGGAAAGGATATATGCTGCATGTAGTTAAGCGTCAGAATAATCGTTCGCCGGGGAAAGAGCACGCGATCGAACGTGAAC
>NW_021220389.1:0-4340 GCF_002162155.2 Triticum dicoccoides
TGTGCACCATTGCGAAAGTTCGTCGTTTCGAAGCACCACGTGATGATCGGGTGTGATAGATTCTTACGTTCACATACAACGGGTGTAAGCCAGATTTACACACGCGAAACACTTAGGTTGACTTGACGAGCCTAGCATGTACAGACATGGCCTCGGAACACAAGAGACCGAAAGGTCGAGCATGAGTCGTATAGTAGATACGATCAACATGAAGATGTTCACCGATGATGACTAGTCCGTCTCACGTGATGATCGAACACGGCCTAGTTGACTCGGATCATGTAATCACTTAGATGACTAGAGGGATGTCTATCTGAGTGGGAGTTCATAAGATGAACTTAATTATCCTGAACATAGTCAAAAGATCTTTGCAAATTATGTCGTAAGCTCGGGCTTTAGTTCCACTGTTTAGATATGTTCCTAGAGAAAATATAGTTGAAAGTTGACAGTAGCGATTATGCGGACAGTAGAAAGCTTATGTCCTTAATGCACCGCTCAGTGTGCTGAACCCCAAACGTCGTCTGTGGATGTTGCGAACATCGGACATACACGTTTTGATAACTACGTGATAGTTCAGTTAAATGGTTTAGAGTTGAGGCACCAAAGACATTTTTTCGAAACCTCGCGAAACATATGAGATGTTTAGAGGGATGAAATTGGGATTTCAGGCTTGTGCCCACGTCAAGAGGTATAAGACCTCCGACGATTTTCTTAGCCTGCAAACTAAGGGAGAAAAGCTCAATCGTTGAGCTTGTGCTCAGATTGTCTGAGTACAACAATCACTTGAATCGAGTGGGAGTTGATCTTCCAGATGAGATAGTGATGTTTCTCCAAAGTCATTGCCACCAAGCTGCTAGAGCTTCGTGATGAACTATAACATATCAGGGATAGATATGATGATCCTTGAGGTATTCGCGATGTTTGACACCGCGAAAGTAGAAATCAAGAAGGAGCATCAATTGTTGATGGTTGGTGAAACCACTAGTTTCAAGAAGGGCAAGGGCAAGAAGGGATACTTCATGAAACGGCAAATCAACTGCTGCTCTAGTGAAGAAACCCAAGGTTGAACCCAAACCCGAGACTAAGTGCTTCTGTGATAAGGGGAAAAGTCACTAAGAGCGGAATTACCCTAGATACTTGGTAGATGAGAAGGCTAGCAAGGTCGATAGAAGTATATTGGATATACATTATGTTAATGTGTACTTTACTAGTACTCCTAGTAGCACCAGGGCATTAGATACTGGTTCGGTTGCTAAGTGTTACTAACTCGAAATAAAAGCTACGGAATAAATGGAGACTAGCTAAAGGTGAGCTGACGATATGCATTGGAAGTGTTTCAAAGGTTGATGTGATCAAGCATCGCATGCTCCCTCTACCATCGAGATTGGTGTTAGACCTAAATAATTGTTATTTGGTGTTTGTGTTGAGCATAGACATGATTGGATTATGTCTATCGCAATACGGTTATTCATTTAAGGAGAACAATGGTTACTCTGTTTATTTGAATAATACCTTCAATGGTCTTGCACCTGAAACGAATGGTTTATTGAATCTCGATCGTAGTGATACACATTTTCATGCCAAAAGATATAAGATAGTAATGATAGTACCACTTATTTGTGGCACTGCCATGTAAGTCATATTGGTATAAAACGCATGAAGAAGCTCCATGTTGATAGATCTTTGGACTCACTCGTTTTTGAAAAGTTTGAGACATGCGAACCATGTCTATTGGTGTATATGCATGAAGAAACTCCATGCAAATGGACCGTTTGGACTCACTTGATTTTGAATCACTTGAGACATGCAAATCATACCACATGGGCAAGATGACTGAAAGCCTCGTTTTCAGTGAAATGGAACAAGAAAGCAACTTGTTGGAAGTAATACATTTTGATGTGTGCAGTCCAATGAATGCTGAGGCACGCAGTGGATATCGTTATGTTCTTACTTCACAGATGATTTGAGTAGATACTGAGTATATTTACTTGATGAAACACAAGTCTGAATTATTGAATGGTTCAAGTAATTTCAGAGTGAAGTTAAAGATCATCGTGACAAGAGGATAAAATGTCTATGATATGATCATAGAGATGAGTATCTGAGTTACGAGCTTTGGCACGCTATTAAGACATAGTGAAAATCGTTTCACAATTAATACCGCCTGAAACACCATAGTGTGATGGTGTGTCCGAACATCATAGTTGCACCCTATTAGATATGGTGCGTACCATGATGTCTCTTATCGAATTACCACTATCGTTCATGGGTTCGGCATTAGAGACAACCGCACTCACTTTAATAGGGCACCACGTAATTCCGTTGAGACGACCCTGTTTGAACTATGGTTTGGAGAAACCTAAGTTGTCGTTTCTTAAAAGTTTGGGGTTGCGACGCTTATGTGAAAAAGTTTCAGGTTGATAAGCTCGAACCCAAAGCGGATAAAATGCATCTTCATAGGACACCCAAAACAGTTGGGTATACCTCCTAATTCAGATCCAAAAGCAATAGGGATTGTTTCTTGAATTAGGTCCTTTCTCGAGGAAAAGTATGTCTCGAAAAGTTGAGTGGGAGGATGGTGGAGACTTGATATGGTTATTGAACCGTCACTACAACTAGTGTGTAGCAGGGCACAGGAAGTTGTTCCTGTGGCACCTACACCAATTGAAGTAGAAGCTTATGATAGTGATCATGAAACTTCGGATCAAGTCACTACAATACCTCGTAGGGTGACAAGGATGCGTACTGCTTCAGAGTGGTACAGTAATCCTGTCTTGAAGGTCATGTTGCTAGACAACAATGAACCTACGAGCTATGGAGAAGCGATGGTGGGCCCATATTTCGACAAATTGTTAGAGGCCATGAAATCCGAGATAGGATCCATGTATCAGAATAAAGCATGGACTCTGGTGGACTTGCCCGATGATCGGCAAGCTATTGAGATAAATGGATTTTTAAGAAGACGGACGTGGACGGTAATGTCACCGTCTATGAAGCTCAACTTGTGGCAAAGAGTTTTTCACAAGTTGACTACGATGAGATTTTCTCATCCGTAGCGATGCTTAAGTCCGTCGAAATCATGTTAGCATTAGCTGCATTTATGAAATCTAGCAGATGGATGTCAAAACGAGTTTCCTTACCAGTTTCCGTAAGGAAAGGTTGTATGAGATACAACCAGAAAGGTTTTGTCGATCCTAAGGATGCTGAAAGGTATGCTAGCTCCAGTGATCTTTGCATGAACTGGAGTAAGCATCTCGGAGTTGGAATATACTCTTTGATAAGATGATCAAAGATTTTGGGTTTATACAAAGTTTATGAGAAACTTGTATTTCCAAAGAAGTGAGTGGGAGCACTATAGAATTTTTAATGAGTATATGTTGTTGACATATTGTTGATCAGAAATGATGTAGAATTTCTGGAAAGCATATAGGGTTATTTGAAAAGTGTTTTTCAAGTGAAAACCTGTATTAAGCTACTTGAACATTGAGCATCAAGATCTATAGGGATAGATCAAGACCGCTTAATGGTACTTTCAAATGAGCATATACCTTGACATGATCTTGAAGCTGTTCAAGATGGATCAGTCAAAGAAGGAGTTCTTGCATGAGATGTAAGGTATGAAGTTAAGACTTAAAGCTCGACCATGGAAGAAAAGAGAGAAAGGACGAAGGTCGTCCCCTATGCCTTAGACGTAGGCTCTACAGTATGCTATGCTGTGTATCGCACCGGAAGTGTGCCTTGCCATGAGTGAGTCAAGGGGTACAAGAATGATCCAGGAATGGATCATTGGACAGCGGTCAAAATTGTCCTTGGAGTAAATAAGGACATGTTTCTCGATTATGGAGGTCATAAAGAGTTCGGCGTAAAGGGTTACGTCGGTGCAAGCTTTAACACCTATCCGAGTGACTCTGAGTAGCAAACCGGATACGTATAGTGGAGCAACCATTTGGAATAGATCCAAGTGGAGCGTGGAAGCAGTGTTTACAATATGACCTAGAAATTTGCAAAGCACACATGGATCTGAAAGGTTCAGACCCGTTGACTAAAACCTCTCTCACAAGCAAAACATGATCAAACCTCAGAACTCATTGAGTCTTAATCACATGATGATGTGAACTAGCTTATAGACACAAGTAAACTCTTTGGATGTTGGTCACATGGCGATGTGACCTATCAGTGTTAATCACATGGCGATGTGAACTAGATTATTGACTCTAGTGCAAGTGGGAGACTGTTGGAAATATGCCCTAGAGGCAATAATAAATTAGTTATTATTATATTTCCTTGTTCATGTTAATCGTTTATTATCCATGCTATAATTGTATTGAAAGGAAACTCAG
>NW_021220390.1:0-1355 GCF_002162155.2 Triticum dicoccoides
GGAGGTGAAAACACGATGGGAGACGGGATCATAACAGCGATAGCCCTTAGTGTTGGGTGGGTAGCCGAGAAAGACGCAGGCGACGGAGCGGGGTGCAAGCTTATGAGGCGCAGTAGCGGCGATGCTAGGGTAGTAAAGGCAGCCGAAGATGCGAAGCCCATCATAAGAGGGGGGTGCACCGAAGAGAAGATGATGAGGTGTAAAGTTCCCGCGAGTACGACATGGGCGGATGTTGATGAGGAGAGAAGCGGTGGCGAGAGCGTCAGGCCAAAAGCGCGGAGGCACATTGGCATGAAAGAGAAGAGTCCTAACGCATTCATTGAGAGTGCGAAGGATGCGCTCAGCACGACCGTTCTGTTGCGAGGTGTACGGGCAAGTAAGACGAAAAATCGTGCCATGTGTGGTAAGAAGATTACGAACGGCGAGGTTGTCAAACTCCTTCCTTTTGTCTGTCTGCAACGCGAGAATGGGACGACCAAACTGCGTGAGAACATAGGAGTAGAACGCGGCGAGAGTGGATATAACATCCGACTTGCGGCGCAACGGGAAGGTCCATATATAATGCGAAAAATCATCAAATATGACAAGATAATAAAGAAAGCCCGTATTACTGGCAACAGGAGAGGTCCAAACATCACTATGAATTAACTCAAACGGGTATGATGCAACAAAAGAAGAAGCCCTAAATGGAAGACGAGCATGTTTGCCGAGGTGACATGCATGACGCGAGTGATCCTCGTTCTTATTACACGTGGAAGAAAAACTCCGAAGTATGTGGCGAAGGGTGGCAGGATTAGGATGACCCAAGCGAGCATGCCAAAGATCCACTCCGGTGGCGAAAGCGACAGGGGCGGCGGAAGTGGTAGAGGTGGCGGAGTGAACCGGGTAGAGCTCGTCGGGGCTGTCACATCGGTGGAGCACCATCCGCATGCGAGCGTCCTTAACAGAAAAACCACATGCGTCAAATTCGACGGTAACCGGATTTTCACGTGTAAGAGAACAGACAGAAACAAGATTTTTAATAAGTTCAGGAGAAACGAGGATATTAGACATGGATATAGGAATGGAGTTAGATGGAAAATATGTATGACCAATATGAGTGATGGGAAGGGAAGAGCCGTCACCGACGGTGATGCGGTTGGAGGTGTGGACAGGATGAGCGGTGTGAAGGTTACCGGGGTACGCCGCCATGTGAGCGGTGGCGCCGATGTCCATGTACCAATCGCCGCTGCCGGTGTAGCTGGACAGGGAGGGAGCGTTGTGGAGAGCCGCCAGGAGGGCCGGGTCCCACGGTGCCGGCGGGAGAGGCGGCGCAGCCGTCAGGGGCAGCAGCGGCGGCCCACCTGATGGCGGCT
>NW_021220391.1:0-1507 GCF_002162155.2 Triticum dicoccoides
CTTATAATATTCAAAACCCTAAGTCTGGGGATGCTAGTTTTGCTATGTCTACTACTTGTTGCAATGATCATGATTGGGGTGATTCTTCTCATGATCTTGAAAATTTATTTAAGCCCCATGATGAATATGAGATTGATAATAGTGTTTGCAATATTATTGAAAGTGGTTTTGGAAGAGTGTCAACTTTAGATCCCACATATTTGGAGAACGTTCAATCTTATGAAATTTTTTATAAAAGTGGGTTTGGAGAAGTCATGACTTTAGTTAATGTTAATCCCACTATTTTGGAAGAGTGTCAACTTTGCATGCATGTGGATCGTGTTGAAAATATTTTATGTGATAGGTATTTTGTTGAATTTGCTTATGATCCTACATGTAATTATTATGAGAGAGGAAAATATGGTGGTAGACATTTTCATGTCACTAAATTACCTCTCGTTATGTTGAGATTGCTATTGTTTCTTTCTGCTTCCTTTCATATGCTAGTTTTTGCTTACCTTGATAATTTGTTTGCCTATAAGATGCCTATGCATAGGAAGTATGTTAGACTTAGATGTGTTTGTCACATGTTTTATGATGCTCTCTTCGTGCTTCAATTCTTGTCTTTCATGTGAGCATCGTTGAAATCGTGTGCCTAGCTATAAGGCTTTAAAGAAAAGCACTTGTTGGGAGACAACCCAATATTTTTCCTTGCTGTTATTCAATAAATAATTTATCTAGCCTCTGTTTTGGTTGTGTGTTTTGTGTTTAATTAGTGTTTGAGCCAAGTAGAACCGTTGGGAAGACTTGGGGAAAGTCTTGTTAATCTTGCTGTAAAAAACAGAAACTTTAGCGCTCACAAGAACTTCTGCCATTTTTATTTGGAAAGTGATATTTAGTTAATTATTTTTTCAGATGATTAATAGGTAAATTACTCACGTACATAAATTTATTTTAGAATTTTTGGGGTTCCATATCTTGCGTTAGCTACAGATTACTACAGACTGTTCTGTTTTTGACAGATTCTGTTTTTCATGTGTTGTTTGCTTATTTTGATGAATCTATGGCTAGTAAAATAGTTTATAAACCATAGAGAAGTTGTAATACAGTAGGTTTAACACCAATATAAATAAAGAATGAGTTCATTACAGTACCTTTAAGTGGTGTTTTGTTTTCTTTCGCTAACGGAGCTCACGAGATTTTCTACTTTAAGTTTTGTGTTGTGAAGTTTTCAAGTTTTGGGTAAAGATTTGATGGATTATGGAACAAAGAGTGGAAAGAGACTAAGCTTGGGGATGCCCATGGCACCCCAAGATAATCTAAGGACACCCAAAAGCCAAAGCTTGGGGATGCCCCGGAAGGCATCCCTTCTTTCGTCTACTTCTATCGGTAACTTTACTTGGAGCTATATTTTTATTTACCACATGATATGTGTTTTGCTTGGAGAGTCTTGTATTATTTGAGTCTTTATTTGTTAGATTTCCACAATCATCCTTGCTGCACACACCTTTATGAAAGAGACACACAT
>NW_021220392.1:0-1556 GCF_002162155.2 Triticum dicoccoides
TTGTAAAGCACACATGGATCTGAAAGGTTCAGACCCGTTGACTAATGACCTCTCTCACAAGCGAGATATGATCAAACCCCATGGGTGTTGAATTCATTACAATCACATAGTGATGTGAACTAGATTATTGACTCTAATGCAAGTGGGAGACTATTGGAAATATGCCCTAGAGGCAATAATAAAATGGTTATTATTGTATTTCCTTGTTCATGATAATTGTCTATTGTTCATGCTATAATTGTATTAACTGGAAACTGTAATACATGTGTGAATACATAGACCACAACATGTCCGTAGTGAGCCTCTAGTTGACTAGCTCGTTGATCAATAGATGGTTATGGTTTCCTAACCATGGACATTGGATGTCGTTGATAACGGGATCACATCATTAGGAGAATGATGTGATGGACAAGACCCAATCCTAAGCATAGCACAAGATCGTGTAGTTCGTTTGCTAAGAGCTTTTCTAATGTCAAGTATCATTTCCTTAGACCATGAGATTGTGAAACTTCCGGATACCGTATGAATGCTTTGGGTGTACCAATCGTCACAACGTAACTGGGTGTCTATAAAGGTGCACTACAGGTATCTCCAAAAGTGTTTGTTGGGTTGGCACGAATCGAGACTAGGATTTGTCACTCCGTATGACGGAGAGGTATCACTGGGCCCACTCGGTAATGCATCATCATAATGAGCTCAATGTGACTAAGTAGTTCGCCACGGTATCATGCATTACGGAATGAGTAAAGTGACTTGCTGGTAACGAGATTGAACGAGGTATTGGGATACCGACAATCGAATCTCGGGCAAGTAACATACTGATTGACAAAGGGAATTGTATACGGGATTGATTGAATCCCCAACATCGTGGTTCATCCGATGAGATCATCGTGGAACATGTGGGAGTCAACATGGGTATCTAGATCCCGCTAATGGTTATTGGCCAGAGAACTGTCTCGGTCATGTCTGCATGGTTCCCGAACCCGTAGGGTCTACACACTTAAGGTTCGGTGACGCTAGAGTTGTTATGGGAAATAGCACTACAAGAAATATGTCAACTTGTGACCTTGACTATTGGTCACTGAAAGGTCATTGTTTTTCATTTGCGACCTTTTTGTGACCAAAAACAGAAGGTCAAAAGCCGGCGGTCGTAAACTGAAATTAACGACCTTCTCTGTGCGAAGGTCGTATACGTTTACGACCAAAATATGCCTACTGTTTTGTTTTGGTCACTAGCAGCCTCCCCAGGCCACATAGGCATCCGCCGTGGCAATCTGATGTGGCACAAGAATCAGCCCGGTCCAATTAAATTTTCTACATGGGCCTAGCCCAACAATTCGGCCTTTTTAATGTATTTTTTTCCTGTGCTTTTATTAGCTATATGGGTTTGACCCACTAATTCGGCCCATGTATTATTATTTTTGGCAAGCCCTTTTAATATATGTATTTTATGTTAATTTTGGTTAGCTACATGGGCCTGGCCTACAATTTGTCCTTTTTATTTTCTAGCGCACAACATTTTGTAGTCCATTTATTTTTTATTTCCAGCTTTTTTT
>NW_021220393.1:0-1071 GCF_002162155.2 Triticum dicoccoides
CACATAGGCCCATGCGCCTAGGGTTTAAGGGGGCAAGAGTCCTAGGAGGGTAAGGCACCTCCTAGGTGCCTTGGGGGGAGGGAAAACCCCCCTTGGCCGCCGCACCCCCTAGGAGATTGGATCTCCTAGGGCCGGCCACCCCCCCTTGGCACCCCTATATATAGTGGGGGAGAGGAGGGACTTCATACCTGAACGCCCTGGCCTTTGGTTGCCTCCTTCTCCCTCCCCAACACCTCCTCCACCTCCATAGTGCTTAGCGAAGCTCTGCCGGAGTACTGCAGCTCCATCAACACCACGCCGTCGTGCTGCTGCTGGTGCCATCTCCCTCAACCTCTCCTCCCTTCCTTGCTGGATCAAGAAGGAGGAGACGTGGCTGTTCCGTACGTGTGTTGAACGCGGAGGTGCCGTCCGTTCGGCGCTGGTCATCGGTGATTTGGATCACGTCGAGTACGACTACATCATCACCTTGCAAGCTTCCGCACATGATCTACAAGTGGTATGTAGATGCAAACTCTCTCCCTAGACTCGTTGCTTAGATGAACTCATAGATGGATCTTGGTGAAACCGTAGGAAAAATTTTAATTTTCTGCAACGTTCCCCAACAGTGGCATCAAGAGCTAGGTCTATGCGTAGTTCTCTTTGCACGAGTAGAACACAATTTTGTTGTGGGCGTGGATTTTGTCATCTTACTTGCCTCTACTAGTCTTTTCTTGCTTCGGCGGTATTGTGGGATGAAGCGGCCCGGACCAACCTTACACGTACGCTTACGTGAGACCGGTTCCACCGACTGACATGCACTAGTTGCATAAGGTGGCTGGCGGGTGTCTGTCTCTCCCACTTTAGTTGGAGCGGATTCGATGAAAAGGGCCCTTATGAAGGGTAAATAGAAGTTGACAAAATCACGTTGTGGTTATTCGTAGGTAAGAAAACGTTCTTGCTAGAACCCAATTGCAGCCACGTAAAAGATGCAACAACAATTAGAGGACGTCTAACTTGTTTTTGCAGCGATTGATCATGTGATGTGATATGGCCAGAAGTTGTGATGAATGATGAATTGTGATGTATGAGATC
>NW_021220394.1:0-2510 GCF_002162155.2 Triticum dicoccoides
TTTTTTTTCCGTTTCCAAGAGGCACGGCCGTGCCTCTCGCGAAAGCAAAATCGTGACTCTCGCGAAAAAATGCATTTTTTTGCGCAATTTTTTTTTCGATTTTTTTGTCCGAAAAGCTAGGGAAGACCGGTAAAAAATCAAAACGTTAAAAAAACCCGGAAAAAAACCTTTTAAAAAGCCGAAAACGCGTGCTTAAAAATAAAAAAATAAATCCAAAGGGAGCGTCCAGAGCGCGACACGTGGCGAATGGCTGTGAGCGCGCCAAGTGGCGCTGATCGTTGCGAGGCTCCCGAAGGAGCGCTCGTTAATTAGTTGCTCCCGCGTACGCCTGTATGCGTCTTTTTTGTCGATAGTCCCACCTTGCTCAGTAACTGATTACCATCAGTTTATATACTTTCTCAAACGATTGCCATCAGTTGCCTTGGAAAATAAATAGTGAGCTTATAAAACAGGATTAGCAAAACAGTTTGTGAAATTACAATAGAGTTTACTGATTCATAAAATGTTTGCTGATTCAGAAAAGTTCGTGAATTTACAAAAAAATCAACTATTTTAGAATTGTTCACGGATTCAAAATAAAATGCTTAAAAACCATTCATAATATAAAATAATGTTCACATATTTTAAAAAATATTTGTAAATAGTAAAAGATGTTCAAGATTTTTAAATATATTCCCAAATTCATAAAAATGTTCATGAATGATTGAAGGTATGTAGTTAAACAGTAATGCTCCTGAATGTTTGTGACTATATACCGGCGTGAATTTTGAAGAATTAACTGCCAGGGTGGATTGAAATATTATAGTATGTTTTTTTAAAATACGTTTCTTGAAATTCAGAATAATTTTTTGAATTACCAAGTTTTTTTGACAACCACGATATTATTTAAAAAATGTGCATATTGCTTCGATTTTTGAATAATTTAGAAAAAAGAAGGATTTTCGTGCATTTGTGAACAAATTTTCAAAATCATGCGATGAGATGTGAACAAAATGTGGTCATCGCATTGAACATTAATTTTTTTCTTCCAGTTGCAACGCACGGATCTTTTTGCTAGTAATAATGAAAGAAGTCCATATAACCCCTTGTGTTTAATAAACCGGCTAATCCACCCCCTCCGCTCAAATACCTACCGGTTAATTAACCCCCTGAGCTGTTCAAAACCAGGCAAAGCAGCCCCTCACGCTGATTAAAGTGGCTTTTACTGGCGATTTAGCCTATGTGGCTCTGGCTGAGATTGCTAGGTCGGCTTGGTGGAAGGCGCGATGCTGAATGAAGACAGCGCGGGAAGTTTCACCCAATCCACAATCCCTAATTCCTCTCCCCACCCAAGCCCCACCTCCGTAGTTACTGTCCTCCCCTGAATGTCCATTCTCGCAGGATCAGGAAGCCCCCTGGACGAGGACGGCCCTCCCCATGGCTCAGCGGAGCAACGCAAGTTCGATTTGGCGTCCCTTTTAGACAGAAAAATTAGCAGTATTTTCAGATATATCCATTAAAGTTAAGTTCCGACAAACGTGATTTTATGGTTGTTTTGATTTGTATTTCAGCCGGGAAACTTGCAGTTTAGTTTTTATATTGTAGTTTGCCAGTCTTGACGAGACATGAGATTCAGGACCATGGTCTAGTCGAATTTAAGCTCGGTGTCGTACGATGTAGCATTGCTTTCTTGGGGATACGTGCCATGTTAGCATTCGAAATTCAGAGATTATGTTAATTACTTGTCATTAGCTGCTTGGGTTGGCACACAGTCCTAAGCTACTGTAGCATGGGCCCAAGCCCCAGAATTCAAAAAATTATTATTCTGTTCGACCTTGCCCGTACTGCTCATCTTGCATGTTATTTTATAATATTTTTTTATATCAAATTGCACAATGTATCTACCTTGATATTTAACCTGCTGCTATCTTTTAATGCTCAAATGGTGGATGATTTACCCTTTTTTTATGTATGCTAGGGATATTCATGCCGTCAGCATATTAAAAAACCTTTTCCTATGAGCATATACAACACAGAAAAAAAGATAAAAATATCTTTTCTTTAAAATTGGTAAAGATTTGAATAAATAATATGTGTCACTGCAAAAAAAAAAGATTCTTGGTACAGAAGATTCATCTCGGGAAAGAGTTTCTCTAGTTAGAAAAAATACAGTGATCAGCTCAAAGATATTCATCAAATTTTCTTGTCTGAACCAGCAAGCAAGACATGCGAATTTATAAAGGTGTTTGTTTTTTGAACATATTTTTTGTTATATTTGTTTCCAGACAACCCGAGTGTGGGGCCACTCTAGGGGTGCATAACGAGGCACATTAAATTTTTTGCCATGGTACGATGGACTGGTAGTATTTTATTCCCTAATGAGTCTTCGCATGCAATAGATTTTGTAGAGCTGAGCATGTTTAGCTATTGTTGATGATTCCCGCCATACTTTGTGAAGGGTAAGTGGCACATATCCCAATAATTGTTGTCTGAGATGGACGGTACTGAGTGTAGGTGCGATCGAACCATGA
>NW_021220395.1:0-2097 GCF_002162155.2 Triticum dicoccoides
TTTCTTTCACTTCAAAAACAGGGAAGCATGGTTCCGGGGAAACAGCAGTTTTGAATTCTGTCATCACAAGGTCTCTCATAGAGATCCTATCTGCCTCATCCAATCCTTTTGCCTTTCTGTCCTTCTTCTTTTCAATCAGAAATTGCAGCGTGCATTGTTCATCATCATCGCTGCTTGGGTTTTCAGCTGCGGGATCCTCGTCCCGATCGGAGCCACCATTGCTGCCTGAACCACCGTTGCCACCTCCGCTGTCATCTTCATCATCTTCATCCTGCTTCCCCTGCCCATCATCTTCCTTGTCTTTTTCATCAACATCTCCTTCTTCGTCGTCATCGTCCTCCTCTCCTTCATCATCTTTATTTTCGTCATCCTCTTCTTCTTCATCGTCATCATTGTCCTCGTTCCCCTCAGTTCCGTCTTCCCTCCCCATGTCAGCACTTACCCACCCATGGTGATCAACCGTTTGTCGTGCTCCCTGGCTACTTGATTTCCCCTGAACTCCACTTGATCCATCATGACCATCATCGCTGTCTAAACTTTCGTCGCTGTCGCTTTCATCACTACCTTTATTTCTGCCATCTCCCTCACTTTCACTGTCGGCTGCCTCGCTGTCGTCGCTGTCTGAATTAAACGACTCCTCCTCACTTGGTAAGCTGTCTTTTCCGGTTGGTACTCGCTTGCTCCTTCTGTTAGACTGTCGCTTGCTTGTCTCCGCAGTAGTAGGATCTGCCTCCTTTGTCCCCCATTCATCATCATCTATCTTCCCAACCCCAGTCACGAGCTTCCCCACTGCATGAGAAATTACGGAACACATTTCGTGCACCAACCCTGTGAGCTTCTTTTGCTTCTGTAAAACATAAAAGTGGATGGTAGAGAACATGGTGAGTACATATCTTCTATTGAAGATTCTGAAAAAAAAAGGTTGAATATACAAATGGCGATAAAAAGGGGAACAACAGTGAGAGGAAAAAACAAGTTCTAGATAACTTACTGATTTGTCATATGACTCGGGCAATCTTGCGGCAACAAATTTGGTGATGTGGTCCATACTGCCAGACAAGCTATCATCCGCACACCGAGAGAACTCCATCTTGAGCTGGTGGTTTATAGCAAAAGAAGATTAAAAAAACTATGAGTGACAACAATTCTGGCACTCCCATACCAAAAAAGAACTGAGAAATGAAGAAAAATAGTACTACTAATAGTACTACTAATAGTACTACTAATAGAAGAGAGAAGAAGCCATCTAGCTAATAACTATGGACCCGAAGGTGTGTGGTAAACTATTCACAACTCATCGGAGGGGCTATCGTGTTGATGTAGAAGCCCTCCATGGTCGATTCCCCCTTTGGTGGAGCGCCGGCGAAGGCTCCAAGATGGGATCTCACGGATACAGAAGGTTACGGCAGTGGAAATTGTTTTTCGTTGGCTCCCTGGATGTTTTCGGGGTACGTGGGTATATATAGGAGGAAGAAGTAGGTCGGTGGCTGCTCGAGGGGCCCACGAGACAGGGGCGCGCGCCCTGTAGGGGTGGGCGCGCCCCCACCCTCGTGGTCGCCTCGGCTGCTTCTTGGCTTGCACTCCAAGTACCATGGATCACGTTTGTTCCAAAAATCACGCTCCCGAAGGTTTCATTCCGTTTGGACTCCGTTTGATATTCCTTTTCTTCGAAATACTGAAATAGGCAAAAAAACAGCAATATGGGTTGGGCCTCCGGTTAGTAAGTTAGTCCCAAAAATGATATAAATGTGTAAAATAAAGCCCATAAACATCCAAAAGGGGTAATATAATAGCATGGAACAATCAAAAATTATAGATACGTTGGAGACATATCAAGCATCCCCAAGCTTCGTCCTCGAGTAGGTAAATGATAAAAACAGAATTTTTGATGTGGAATGCTACCTAGCATAATTCTCAATGTAATTTTTTTATTATGGCATGAATGTTCACATCTAAATGATTCAAAACAAAAGTTCATATTGACAAAAGAAATAGTAATACTTCAAGCATACTAATCAAAGCAATCATGTCTTGATACGTCCCTACAAAATCATATAGTTAGGCTATGCTTCATTTTTGTCACACAAAAATGTTCCC
>NW_021220396.1:0-2561 GCF_002162155.2 Triticum dicoccoides
ATTGATAAGGTTCATGCATTTGCAAAAAGAAACAAAAAAAAACGCACAAACTGTTCCAAGAAATGAGAAAAAAAATAAAAATCGGTTTGGTAAGCTTCCCAAAACTAGGAGCTTCGCAAACTGGAGAAACAATAAAAGGAGAAGAAGGAAGTTAATAGTCAAAGGTGGTGTGATGTCCAGTGGTTGGCTTGCGCTCTGTGAAGGTTGAGGTTCCAAGTTTGATTCTTCTGTTGCACACCCTTTTTTGCTCTTTTAACAAGGAATAAAGAAAAGGAAATGGGTCGTCCTAAGTGTGGAGGATGCGTGCGCCGGTTTGCAAAACACATATTAACGGGCGCCTGAAGCCCCAAATAGGGAATGCCTACTTCCTATCCCAAGGTGTGGCGACGAACCCTAATCCCTAGGCTTTGATCGATGCCGTGATTAAACGTGGGCATTGGTGGCCCGGCCCGGCCTGAAGCCCGACGTACGTGCCAGGCTCGGGCCTCACTTTCCGGCTTGCAGCCCAGCCCGAAGCCCGATGAAACTTGATATTTAGGTTGTTTATATAGTAATAGGTATATTAGTGTAGTATGTGTCCCTCATAATAGCTATATTATTATTTTTAAATATAAAGAATAGGCATTTTGCCGGGCCAGGACCGGGCTTGGGATTTTGTGGTCGGTCTTTTTTTAAACCCGGCCTGGCCCGAAAATGAAGGGAATATGCCCTAGAGGCAATAATAAAGTTATTATTTATATTTCCTTATATCATGATAAATGTTTATTATTCATGCTAGAACTGTATTAACCAGAAACTTAGTACATGTATGAATACATGGACAAACAGAGTGTCCTTAGTATGCCTCTACTTGACTAGCTCGTTAATCAAAGATGGTTAAGTTTCCTGACCATAGACATGTGTTTTCATTTGATGAACGGGATCACATCATTAGAGAATGATGTGATGGACAAGACCCATCCGTTAGCTTAGCATTATGATCGTTTAGTTTTATTGCTATTGCTTTCTTCATGACTTATACATATTCCTCTGACTATGAGATTATGCAACTCCCGAATACCGGAGGAACACCTTGTGTGATATCAAACGTCACATCATAGCCTGACCAACCATTGCTCAAGCATAAGGAAACTTATCTGCATGATTAGATGTTTCCACCAAACAGCACGCAGCACCAGTTTGGCTAGTTGTGACCTGTACTAGAAAAATGCCCAAGAAAGACAATTCAGCTGATTGCCCAGGACTTCAATATCGCTCACAGCAAACAAGCAGCAGCATGAGTAAAGAAATTCAGAGCACGACATCAATCTAGTGCTACATGCATACTTGAAAACACTTCTTCAATCACTTAGTTTCTGCCAAGTAGATTGCCTTTCTTACCTGGCACTTCTGAGAGGATAGTTTAACTTAGTAAAGATGATACACAAACAGTTTTATCAGTTGAACAAATTACAAGCTTCTAATCCATCCTAAAAGTGATAAGAACACAACAATAGTATCCACGAAACTCACACAAATTCATCACACGGACAAGGCAAATAACCATTCAACTTCATTCGCAAGTGGTCTGACATCACTCAACATCACTGGACTCTATCTGGACAGTTCATCTCAACACGACTGAACTCTATACCACAACAAAGACTGGACTCTTATCTAGAGAAATACCAATTGGACAACCCACATCAGTAACCTCTAACTGCCACACTAATTCCCACCGGACAGTTTAACATGTAAGCATCCCGACCACCCTTGCTTCCAGCCCATCAGAGAGAGCTTCGACCGCTGCTTCTCCATCTTCCTTCTCGAAGAAGTAGACGAACGCATACCGAAGAGACGCTCTGGTCCTCGGGTGTCTTGCAATGAACACATGCTTCACCCCACCGAACTGCTCCATCAGCACGCGAACATTGTCTTCTGTGGACTCCAACGGTAACTGATCAATCCTGACCACGAAGCACTCACTCTCTGTACGAGAATAAGAATCGAAGATCAAGACCGTCAGCAAAAAAATGAATAACTGGAAATTGTGGAGCTTATTAGAGAGTTTGATTGGAAAAGGGATTACCTGTCTTGGTATCGCCTGGGTAAACGTCGAGTCCGCGGGCTTCAGCTCCCGCTGCCGCAGCCGCCCTGGCAGCAGCCACGGCCGGTCCTCCCTTTGCAAGAACTTGTTCGCGCGCAGCCGAGGCTGCCTTCGTCGGCGACAGCCTAGGGGCTGAAGGGACACTGGCTGCTGGGATGAAGTTTGGGGGCCTCTCAAGCTTCACGATGCCGGATGTACTTGTCCTTAGAAGCCGGATCTTCGCTATCTCCCTGTCATCGTTCTCCGCATCTCCAAACTTACACCAGGTCTTACGGCGTTCCAGAACCCTTTTGCTAACGCGCACGGTTGCTATCTTGTGCACTCGCGTGGTGGTCACTGTCCGGACCTTGCGATTCCCCACCCAAGAATAGTCTACGTAGCGCTTGAACCCATGTTCGTCAGGTCCGATGACCTGACGCGGTGGAAGCGGCGGGCGATCCAGTTGCTCCACCTTGATGTCCACAATGTCTTCCTC